>NC_056730.1:1041070662-1041185662 GCF_019279795.1 Protopterus annectens | reverse complement strand
TACTATGCCTCTGTCTAGTAGTGACACAGAGATGACCCCTGGGGTAAACCTATGATCTCCCATCCACTCGTCGAGATTTCTCTTGAATAGAGTCAGTGAGGGGCTCTGCCTAACATGGACTGGGATTCTGTTCCAGAGTGTAGGGAGCCTCTGGGTTATGAATCTGTCCCTCCAGCACGTCCTATTTATTTCTGTGTTGAGGTTTAAGTCACTTGTTCTCGTGGCTCTGATGGATTTGGATTTTCTGAGGTGGAGCATGTCCATTAATTCAGGATTGGACATGGCCTTGTACGTCAGGCACAGATCACCTCTGAGTAGGCGGTATGCGACTGAATAGAGCTAGAATTTTTTCAGTCGGACAGCATATGACATATGTTTAAGACCCTTTATCCTCTTGGTGAGGAACTTTTGGGGTCTTTCCAACTGCTGCAGGTGTCAGGTGAGATACATCCCAAATGGGGCATTGTACTCAGTCATTGGCCTGATAAGAGAAGAGCACAGGGGCACAATGACCTCTCTTGATCTAGATGTGAAACCCTTCATGATAAGGTGGGCAATATAGAAGGTCTTCCTAACCACTTTGGCAATGTGAGTGTCAAATGAGAGGTTACTGTCAACCTGGGTCCCTAGGTCCCTGATTACCTCTTCCGTACTTAATGGATTACCGCCTATGTGGTAATTTGTCGGTACCTTGTTTTTCCCAAAGGGTATGACTATACATTTTTTGGCATTCAGCTTAAGGCCATGGCTCTGGCACCAATTATCCATTTCTATGAGGCCTCTCTGAAGGATGTTTGTGTCCACTGGAGTATCAATTATGGCGCCCAGTTTGCAGTCATCTGCAAACTTTGTCAGCCACAATCCTCCTATGTTTGCCTGTACCTCGGAAAAATAAATGCCGAACAAGAGGGGTCCCAGGACTGAGCCCTGTGGGACACCTCTTGTGACTGGCTTAGAGTCTGACATAGCTCCAGCAACTCTGACCCTGTGGGTTCTGTCCTTGAGCCAGTTTGCAACCCATCTTGTGACATATGGGTTTACATTTAAGCTGGTGAGTTTGTCTATGATGCCCGAGTGGGGTATTGTGTCAAAGGCTTTTGCAAGGTCAAGGTAGGCTGTGTGGACTGCCTTACCCTCATCAATGGCCTTAGTGACTGTTTCAAAAAAGTCGACCAAGTTCAAAAGGCAGGATTTGCCCTTGACAAAGCCAAATTGGGTAGGATCCAATGTCTGTAGGTCCCCAATGTCTTTGTTTATGAGTTCCATAATGATCCTCTCCATAGCTTTGCAGACCAGGCTCGTCAAGCTTATGGGGCGGTAATTTCCAGGGTCCATAGAAGCAACGCCTTTGTGAAGAGGGACCACCAGTATTGGTACCATACTTAATTATGACTGACGCATCTCTTTATTAACCATGTTGCTGTGACTACTATGAAAACCACCTACATGCCTTCATTCCATACTGCTGTAGATTGCGAGTGCATATCTTGGTATTTTATAGCTTTATGTCTGTCAATACGCAGGACACAAAAGTTGCTAGGCATAACATTTCATTTACTGATACTGCTTTTTTTTGTTTCTTTTTTTCCTCATCTAGAATATCTGTTTTTATTGTTTCCATTTTCTGGTCTGCTGGAATTTGATGATTCCATGTGATCAGTATTTCTTTACTTTCAGTAATTCTTTGTGGTTCATATTTGCAATAATTCTCAGCTACCTCTATGTTGTAGTGTTTGCACAATCACTAATAAAACAATCTTGTCACACTACAGTGACTATCGTTGCACTCAGCCATAGGTATATTATGACCATCAGCAAAATTTGCAGATTGCTAGATCTGTACTACAAAACTTAAATTGTTGGTATCTCCCAATTTTTCCATAATATATATATATATATATATATATATATATATATATATATATATATATATATCTATATCTATACATGGGATCTGTACTGATCCTCGAATGACATCACTGAATCACTATCGGCTGAGCATACTTACGCGAAAGTGCTTTTCACCGAAGAAGCACATTTGCGTAAGTATGCCTGTTGTGGAGGTCATGCTACTGTGCGGATAAGGAAGTATTCCCTTTTCCTCACTGTAGTGCGATCTTGCAGTGAGAATATTAAAGTAGGGGGATGTGGGGGCACAGCCCCCCACATGGGGGGTGCAGGGGGGCTTACCCCCCCGTATAAAAGTAGATTTAGTGTTTTTTTTAACACACTTTAACAAAAGCGCTTTTTCGGTGAAAGTGCTTTTGTTAAAGTGTATTTGGTGATTGTGGATAGTCCTAGATCTATATATATATATATATATATATATATATATACACACACATACATACACTGACATGCAAAACATCAAAGTAAGACACTGAAAATGTGATTCTGCTTGCACTGCGAAACAGCCTCAGCACATGCAAAATTTAAATATTAAAAAGCATCCCCTGCTAATTATCTAGACTAACTTTGAGATCACAGAAACACAGGGTAAGGGCATATTCCACATCTCTGGGAATTGTTTAGTCTTCATATACGAACTAAACTCATGTAACTGGGAACCACTAAAACAACATCCCACTGGATGCAGCCACCAAATATTTCAACTCCACCTTTCTAAATATCCTGGATGAATTAGCTACAACAAGGACTACTGGGACTAAATCAAATTATGTAGCATGGCTATCCATTGAAACAAAATCCCTTCTTAGACAACGAGACAAAGCGTGGCACACTTGGCAAAAAGATATATCCCCAGAAAGAAAACTAGCCTACCAACAACTTAGAAACCTAGCTAAAAAAAAAATAAACTTGACAAAATACACTTCTATCACAACTCGCAATTTAGACACCAAAATAACCCCAGAAAGTCCTGGGCCACTATCAGTAAAATCCTCCACCCCATCCCCCACAATCCCAGACAAACAATCCCCCATTGAAACCCTATTCAACAAATACTTTACAGAATCTATACTAGCTCTGTCCAAAAACTCCTCTAACTCTCCCCCAGAGACCCCTAAACAGATCCCAAGCAACCTTAGCAGTGACATATTCGCCTTTCATCCAGTTCCAGTCAATGTTATAGAAAATATCAATTAAACTTAAGCCTACTACCCTTGCAGCCAATAAACTTCCCACAGAATTCCTAAAATAGCAGCAGAATTGCATATCCAGTCTGTATTCTAATAAACAGATCTATAACCAAACAACAAATCCCGACAATCTGGAAGATATCCCACATTATCCCCTACATAAAGGAGGGACCTCAACTGAGCTATTCAACTTTAGACCCATTGCTATCCTGTCACCTCTCTCTAAAATACTTGAAAGATGCATTCATACTCAAATCATGTCCCTTCTTCTCAGAAATAACCTCCTGTCCAAGTCACAGCATGGATTTTGCCCCTATCACAGCACCTCCACCGCTCTGCTATCGTTTACTAAGGCTATTAACCAGTATAGGAATAATGGTCTCATTGTGTCCTCTACCTTCCCTGAGCTCTCAAAGGCTTTTGAATGGTATCTCATGTCAAACGTCTAAACTCTCTAGCAGAGTTTAACCTAAGTTACCGCACTGTTAACTGGTTTAAAAACTACCTTTCAGGACATCAGCAAGCAGTACTGTGGTAAAACAATATTTGCCCCCTACTACCCATAAATCTGGGTATCCCTCAGGGAATCCATCCTTGGCCCACTCCTGTTTACCCTCTTCACAAACAAATTATATACTGCCACTGGACAAGCCTCCCCTGTCCAGTATGCAGATGATTCCACATCAATTTGTGCTGCACCTTCTCTCCAACAATTACACAATATAACCCAAGAAGCATTCTCAGAAGTTGAAAAATTGTTATCAGAATCACAACTCATTTTCAATCCAAACAAAACAAAACTTATGTTATTTTTTCCAGGAAAACCACCAAACCCTCCACCCCCTTTCTCCATATCATCTTCTAATCTCCCCATCATCTCCCCTGTACCCTATACAAAACTCTTAGTGGTCACCATTGACTGCTGACTCAAATTTGAAATACACATCGTCCAGACCATCAAAAGAGTAAATAAAAAGCTTGGTAGTCTATACCAAAATAAACAGTATCTATCAAAAAGCACAAAGCTACTTACTTATAACCAACTTGTTACACTGCACAACCTAATACACCAACCTGAAAAGTCCCTGCTCTACAGACTCTAGTGCAACCCTACAGCAGCACTCGCTCTCTTCGCTCAACTAATAAAGCTCTGTTAACAATTTCCAAAATTAATAACATGGCTGGTCAATCCCTCTATTCAGCTAGTACAACTAGGCAATGGAACTCCCTTCCTCCAGACATATGATCAATTACTGATAAACACCACTTTAAAAAAGAACTGAAGTCTCACTTGCTTAAATCTAAACTATCTAACTGTCCATTTCCACCTTAGCAATCTTCACCACTCCCCCCGCCTCACAGCTCTAATGCTACTCAGAGAGGTTCTCAGCCTATTCTTCCTTTATACCTTAGCATTCCACTCAAACAACTCCAAGAATATATGTAGAAATTTATGTATTCTCAATGTACTCTAATGTTTGGTTCAGCCTTTACTGGTGTGCAGCAATTTTCTCTATCATTGTTTACTGACTGTTTTGATACAATCTGCATGTCTAGTTATTTTCTAAATTACTGTTTATGACTGATATGATATAATCTGATGTAATAATAATATATAATCTGAATGTACTATATAATACTTGCTTGTTAAATATTTGTAATTCTTGTGGAGCTTTTCTCCCCAGGCCTCCTCTGAAAAAGGACCTGTGTCCAGTCGCACCTTCCCAGTAAACAAATGTAAAATAAATAAATAAATATTGCTGATCCATCCTCTTTTTCCAGATTTGCATTCATTCTTGTTCAAGTTGTTTTTTTATCCAGTCTTCTCCTATTACACTTACGCTGTCTTAGTTAGACTTCAGACATGTTAATTATTAAATTTTCATTCATAGGTTCATAGGTTCATAGGTTGGTACTAGGCTATCTGCCCGAAGGCATTTATAAGCCTAGCCAGAATGTGTTGGCTTTCGCTGGCTTTCATTACTTTATTTTATTAATTTTATCATTTTGTGTGTGCGTGCGTGTGTCTGCACACACGCACTTGCATGTGTGTGTGTGTGTGTGTGTGTGTGTGTGTGTGTGTGTGTGTGTGTGTGTGTGTGTGTGTGTGTGTGTGTGTGTGCACATGTGGGGGCTGTATGTTTGTGTGTGTGTGTATGTAAGACAAGTAGGCTTGACAGCAGATTCAATATACCCCACGCAGTTTGCTAAGTGCGGCAGCACTCCATTTTTTATTCATTAAGCAGCTCTAGATGGTGTTTAGAGCCATGCAAACACAATAAACGCCATGGCATGCTAATTACAGCATAAGCAGCTGAATTGCATGCTAATCATCCAATCCAAGATGGAGGAGCTATTCACAAGCTCTAAAGCAACCATGTAGACTCAGTGCTAGTTTTCCCTGTGAATTCCAAAACCTATTGAACTACAGACACAGAAAGGAGTCTACAAACAGAGAATGTTAGGGGCTGCTGTTGCTTCAAATCATGTGTATGTGCAACAGGCTGAAGTCTATGTTGCTGCTGCTAATAGACCAAGGCCAAGAAGGAGAAGAGTTTTCCTACCTTGGTTAACTTCTCACAATCTGCATGAGATGGAAATTGTGGAGTGCTACAGGGTGAATAGACACACAATACAGGAACTCTGCAACCTCTGTTGTCCTCAACTCAGATGTAGGGCAAACCGAGGGGAACCAATACCAGTGCAATGCGTAGCACTTTGAATTTTAGCTACAGGAACCTTTCAGGGACCAACAGGAGACATGCTGCATGTGTCAGAGCCATCAGCATCCAGGATCCTCCATCAGTTCCTAAAAGCTATGCTATAACATGCCAGTGACCATATTTTCCCCTTACTCCTGAGGACAGGGCCACAAATATACAGATGTTCAACCATGAAGCACATTGTACTGAAGTACTGGGAGCCAAAGATGGTACACATATACATATCAAGGAACCACCAGGGGAACAGGGAAGGGTCTACATAAACAGAAAGGGCTTCCACTACATTAACTGACAAGTTGTGTGTAATACTAAGGGAATCATCTTGAATGTGTCTGCTGGCAACCCAGGCAGTTACCATGACTCACATATCTGGCATAACTCCCAACTGTATCACATGTTCATTAGGGGTGATATCCCACAGGGTCATTTACTGGTGGATGCAGGTTATGCACCTGAACCATAGTGATGGCACTCATCAAAAATGCACACACACCCACTGAATAACATCATAACAAGGCACGCACTCAAACCAGAAATATCACAGAGCGCATGTTTGGGCTGCTGAGGTTGTGGTCCCAGTGCTTATATACATCTGGGGAGCCCTGCAGTACAATCCACATACATGTACTGAAATCTTTATCGTTTGTGCTATGCTTTACAATATCATCACAAGAAAACAGCTTTAGCAGGATCAACAAGGGGATGGGGCATACATCATACATCCCACCACTAAATATAGCGTCACCACAGCCACATGCTGGTGAGGATTCAGAGGGGGATACCAGCAGCTGCTGTTGGTGTAGGCATATCTAGGCATGCTCAATATGCCCTCGGACTGGCTAAGAGGCAATGCATAGCATGCTCATTTACCACCTAAAGGGCTAAAACTTTCAGCTTGCTGACATACATATAACAACATTGATGCCAGTCAATGCTCACAACCTTTACCTACCTATGTAATGGCTGTGTACTCCTAGCATCAGACAGACTGAGCACTGAAGTAAAACTGTAGTGACTGCTGGATTTACAAGATAATTGTTGAACCTGGAGTATTAACAGAAAATTGTGCAATAATACAAATGAATGGCATATCCTTGCATGTTGTTTCTTTGTAATGTAAATAAGTTAAAGGTGGGTGATTTGTACAGTAATGACTTCAACATATGAAAGCATAGTGTGAATACATGTATCCTCTATCAAGTAATAGGCCTTAGACATCTCTCAAAAGTACTGATGGTCACCAAATGTCCTTAGCTTGTCTTCATACTTTTGTACTGGCAAATCGTTAAGGTGAGAAGTTAGAAATTAATGAGACACATTTCAGTTTCAGACTTTGTAACCATCAGAAGATTCTTAAAAATAATGCAAAAACTGTTTTATTTCTATCAACTGTCTAACATTGTAAGACCAAAATATGTAGAAAGTCTCACTATTGTTCAGCCATTGTTACTTTTATTTATGGTTTGGTCTAGCTCTGTTGCTGTAAGAGTGGGGGAGGCATGTACTTATTATAAAAACTGGTAAGAAAGCAGTACAATTAGCAAAACAACATCACAAACACAGATATACTAAGCACTAAGTCAGCTATGCATTCTGAGCATCAGACACAAGCATATGTATCTGAATCCAAAAGATAGAAAATAAGGATATGAAACAGTTATCATCACATGCACAGGGTGTTGTGTGTGTGTGTGTGTGTGTGTGTGTGTGTGTGTGTGTGTGTGTGTGTGTGTGTGTGTGTGTGTGTGTGTGTAGGTCTGTCTAGTCAGAAATGCATAAGTATGTGTCCTGTAGTTACCACTCCAATCCCATGGATTGCTACTGTTTTGTCAATTGCAGATGCCTACACATGCATTTCATGCAGGCCTTCCAACTTCTTTTGTCCAACATCCACTGCTGATATCATCCACTAGAAATTGTTCTGCAGCCTTATAAAAGTCAGACTTGTGCTGGGGTGCTTGCATAAAATACTGAGTTCTCTGGTTTCTGTACTTAGGTAGGGGTTTTAATCTCATTGCAGTCAACTGGGAAGTGCATGTTGTTTGTGCATATGCTTGACATTAGAGAGAGCATTTTACATCAGCATATTGGACACTGCTTTTACCATCTTCTTCTCACCAGACATTGCTGGTGTCATCACCTATAACATGGTGTCTGACACTGTCCAAGTCAGCCTTGTGCTCTGGTGCTTGCATTAACTAGAGAGTTCTCTAGTTGCTGTACTTAGATAGGTAGGGGTAGTGTTCTCAGAGTCAATTTGGGTGTGTGTGGGTGTGTGTGTGTGTTTGTGCACGTGATTGACATTAGAGAGAGCAATTTCCACCAGGATGTGGGATACTGTTATTATCATCATCCACATACCAGACTCTGTTGATGTTATCAGCTATAGCCGATTTGCAGCTGTGCATTATTTTCATCAGGGCAAGGATAAAAACTGTCCTGTAATGCCTGGCACAAGTCACCTTATCTTATACGATACATATTACAGTGACAGGGCTTTCAGTCTATTCACGTATGTCATGGCATGGTTTGTAAGCCATGTATTTTCTTGGTGAGAAAATGCTGTGGTCTCTCCTGCTGCTGCAGGTACCCGGTGAGGTACATGCTAAAGGGAGCATTGTACTTATTAGTATTCTGGTGAGGGTCAAGTACAATGCTATTTTAACATCCTCAGATCTAGATATGATGGCCTGACTAATGAGGTACATGATGTAGCCTTTCTATACCACTGTGGAAACTTGGTGATCAAAGTTCAGATTGCTATCTATGTGTGTTTCCAAATCTTGCACCACTGGGTTTGAGCAAGGGGGGGGGGTGCTGTCAATGCTGTAATAGTAGACCATGTGGCTTTGGCACCAATTATTTGTCTGTGATGATTGCATGCAATATGCAACAATCAGCAAACTTGGTAAGCCAAAGGCTGCATACTTTAACCTGGACTGTCAATAAATAGATTCAAAACAGTAAAGGGCCCAGCACAGATCCTAGAGGTATGCCACTGGTGACAGCTCTGTTGGTTGATTCACCAACTGTCACATTATGTGTTCTGTCAGTGAGCCAGTTGACTAACCATCTAGTGATGTAAGAGTTAACCTCCAGCTGGACCAGTTCTCAATGAAACATGAGTGGGGGATTATGTCAAAACACTTGACCAGAACAAGATAGGCAATATGCACTTTCTTACCTTCATCCAGGCCTACCATGCAATATCAATGGGTTATGACAACAGTACAGATCACCTGTAGTATTACTCAGAATATTGAAGCAAGCAAATACCCAGGTTTAAATGAACATGTGTCTATTTTGCCCCTTTTAAAACTAAAGGCAGCTAAACTATGAATTTTAGTTTTAGTTGTAATATAATTTTGTACCAATAGATGGAGCTATTGTGCTATAAAATGTATTTTCCTTAGTAATGAACATTCACATTATAAATATAAAATTTTAGAATTATAATTTAATTAATTATGTATTTATTTATTAAAATTTAATAGTATTTTTAATTATAAGAATATGGAGTTAAATAAACTATTTTATGGATGGATATTTATTTTATTATATAAATGGAAAGATGAACTTATGAATATTTATGAGCCCAAAATGTAAATTGATTTGTGCATTCAAATTTAATTGAAGCTTTTTCATTGGTTTATTGGTTTTATTAGAGGTATATAAATGCTTGTGTTAATTTATACTAGCATCTGATGAAGTCCAGTGGATGGGACGAAAACGCGATTTATTTTGGAAGAGCGTTAATGTCAAAGTGTTTTGTGCGTGTCTTGTGACAATAAAAGCTGGTTTCAACTGTTTGGAGATCTTCCTTCCTGGGACTGCACTCCTTTCGGATTTATTAATGTTTTGTGGAGAGCTGCCGCTTTTTTGTACTTTATTGGTGAATTTCAGCGGTTCCTATGGAGAGCGGATCTCCGTTTTTGAAGGCACATGATGAGCCTGGTCAGACCAGGAAACTGGTCGGTCAATTGACAGAACACATAGATTTGTTAACACCTTTATGCCATTCGTTGATGGGAACTAATACTCAGGTGAACCGGAATACAGGAAGCGGAAATGAGAGACCGGTGACGCAAACGAGTAAGAGAAAGAGGGAGCTTAAGGGCGATGGTTTCCACGCCGGCAACTCTTCGAATTTGGAAGGTGAATCGTTCAACCCTGGAGCTACACTGAGAGTGTTTTTGGATGTTAATTCAGTGGAGAATAGATCGGAAGGTGTCAACAATTCCAGACCACTAATGGAAAATAAAAATACAGGTACTGTCCCTTCAAGTAGAATGATGGAAACGAATGGCTGGCTTAACAAAAGTGTTTGTTTTAAACTGGACTTTAACAGCCCAAAAGGGCTTAAAAATGGAGATTATTTTAATAAAATGTTGGACAATTTATCTAAAAGCATGTTTAAATATAAAACACTCATTATTGAAAATGCATATTTAACTGAATGCATTAGTAGGAACGTAGTTTCTAAAGGTTTAAGAATTTCTAAATTTCCAAATAATGTTCAGTTGGGCTCGACATTTCATAAGGAATTGATAGAACTTTTTAATAGAAGTGGTTTTTATATTAATGATAAAGGAAAATAATAGGATTTTAACTACTTTGCAAAAGGACATTAATGAACTAGAAGGTCTTATTAAGGAAGATTTGATGTTTGGTATTTTTGATGAGAGAGAGAAATATTATAAGATAAGGGGGGATATAGAAGATAAATGTAAAGGATTGATTAATAGGAAAATGGATAAAATGAAACGGGACTTGCAAGATTATGAAAATAATGTGAGTTATCCAAAACCTGCTATGTATACATATACAAACAATAAAAATAATAATAAACAAGATATCAATTATATAAGGGGACGGGTAGTGGAACCTGAATTTAGAGAAGAAGTATGGAATGAGAATGAATATGACAAGGAATTTCCCCTAATAGAAAAGGAATATAGGCCCTTCTACATACCCCAATATGAACATTTTCCTATAAGAGGGGGGAGAAGGGGGAAAGGGAGATATTAATTAAATGTACCCCTGACCCAGACCTTAATTTAATAGAAAAGGAATTAAGTGAAGGAGGAATCATTAATACTCTGAATGGATTTACGATTTATAACTATAGTGAGATAGTACTTGAAAAAGAACATTTTAGTTTACTGGGAAAAGGTTTTAAATTTATTCCCCAGATAAAAGGGGATTTAACTTCAACGCTTTTAGATTTAAAATTATTTTTGAGAAAAATTAATTTGAATCTTATGTTTAACAAGGGTGATATTCAGAATAAAGTTGATTTCAATTTTAGGTTATTAAAACCATCAACATATAATCCCCCTATGCACCCCCAACTTAAAAATTTGGAAAATGTGATGGAAAATGAAATAAGAAAGGTTTATAAGAGAACTAGATTTAATATGAATCTCCAAGAAGGAGAATATAGGGTGTTAAATGAATTGAAGGATAATATAAATATTAGAATAATGAAACCAGATAAAGGTGGGGGAGCTATTTTCATGGATACTATAGTATATGAAGGAAAAATGAGTCAAATTCTTAGAGATGAAGTAAAATATACAGAGGTGTCCAAGAATGAAATTATGGTAGCTTATAAAAGAATAGATATAGAATTAGAAGCTATGTATAATGAAGGGACTATAGACTGAAATAGCCTCTCCTACCTTACAGTGGATAAACCTAAGATCCCAGTAATGTATGGTATCCCTAAGGTACACAAGAATTTAATAGATCCCCCCCCCCCCCCATTAAGGCCAATTGTGTCTGCAGATGGTTCGAAGACCTTCCCTTTAGCTAAATTTATAGATAACAAGACTAAGCATATATGGACTAATAAAGTAGCTATTTTGAAAGATACATGAGACCTTTTAAGAAATATTAATTTAGAGTTGTATAACAAAAATATTTTATTTGTAACAATAGATATAGTGGATCTCTTTTCTTCTATTCCCTGTTCCAAAGGTATGGAAATGTTTGAGGAAGAAGTGTTCCAAGACAGAAAATTGAGCCATAAAGACAAAGTAGCGTGCACAAATTTGATGGATATAGTTCTTAAAAATATTTTTTTAATATTTAATGGGGAATTTTGACAAAAACCTAAGGCGTAGCTATGGGTGCAGCCTGCGCACGTACATTTGCGAATATTGTCTTGGCCAACTGGGAAGAAACATATATTCTTAATTCTAGTTTTAAATCTTGTTGGAACCTCTATAAGAGGTTCCTGGATGATATAGTTATCTTTTGGACAGGGGGGGAAGAAAAACTAAAGGAATTTATGATATATATTAAAGAGACTTCTGATTTTTTGAGATTCACTTATAATGTTTCAGAAAATAACCTACAATTTTTGGATATAGAAATTTATAAATGTAATAATGCCTTTGAATCTAAAGTATATAGGAATCCAATGTACTGTAATTCCTATTTGCACTATAATAGTGCACACCCTATACATTGCAAGAAGAATATAGTAAAAGGGCAATTTGTGAGGGGATCTAGGATGACAAGTAAGTTTGAGGATTTTAAATTGGAATGTGACTTGTTGGAGAGAATGTTTTTAGATAGAGGATATAGTAAGGAGCTTATTAGTAATATTAGGTTAGAGGTAGAAAGAAAAAGATCAGATAAATTTCATCCTATATTAGGAGAAAAAATAAATGATGGACAACAAAGAACAAAAGAGAAAGTATTTACTAATAATGGAGAATATCAACATGCCTTTACTCTAGAATTTAATGCTTTAAATAATAATATCAGGATCACCTTCTTTAAGGAATGGGAAAGGTTTATGACATTTACTGACCTGGGGGGCTACCTAAGGGTATACCCAAAGTAGTATACAGAAATCCTTGTAATATAAAAGATTATTGGAACAAAAAAAGTTTGATCAGAATAAAATTAAGGATATTAATGGTATTAAAAAGATAGGTACATATTCCTGTGGAAAATGTAATCAATGTAGTTATATGGTCAATAAGGAGAAAATTGATATAGAAAGTAGGAAGAGATGGATTATTAGTAAAGGAATGTATAATTGTGAGACAAAGGGTTTAGTATACCTTGCCATCTGCGAAAAGTGAGGGTCTTTCTATATAGGTAAAACAGAGAGAACCTTAAAAAGAAGAGTTTATGAACATACCTATGATATAATAAAGGAAAAATAAACAAATGCATTATATAAACATTCCAAGGTATGTAAAGAAAATAAATTTCTTTTTTTGGTAATTGAACATATAAAAGATGGGATTAGAGGAGGCCCATGGGAAGATACTATTGGGTATAGAGAATTGTGGTGGCAAGTGATGCTTGAAGCAAGCAAATACCCAGGTTTAAACGAACATGTGTCTGTTTTGCCCCTTTTAAAACTAAAGGCAGCTAAACTATGAATTTTAGTTTTAGTTGTAATATAATTTTGTACCAAGAGATGGAGCTATTGTGCTATAAAATGTATTTTCCTTAGTAATGAACATTCACATTATAAATATAAGATTTTAGAATTATAATTTAATTAATTATGTATTTATTTATTAAAATCTAATAGTATTTTTAATTATAAGAATATGGAGTTAAATAAACTATTTTATGGATGGATATTTATTTTATTATATAAATGTAAAGATGAACTTATGAATATTTATGAGCCCAAAATGTAAATTGATTTGTGCATTCAAATTTAATTGAAGCTTTTTCATTGGTTTATTGGTTTTATTAGAGGTATATAAATGCTTGTGTTAATTTATACTAGCATCTGATGAAGTCCAGTGGATGGGACGAAAACGTGATTTATTTTGGAAGAGCATTAATGTCAAAGTGTTTTGTGCATGTCTTGTGACAATAAATGCTAGTTTTAACTGTTTGGAGATCTTCCTTCCTGGGACTGCACTCCTTTTGGATTTATTACTTAGAATATACACCTACCTGACATCGTTGGATCCACACTTTAACACACCCTGTAGATGGAATATGTTTCTGTAGTAGAAGAGTGTACATCAACATGCATCCATCTGAGTGTAGGAGTGAGGAACAGCACCTGATCAATGCATTTTATCACCACATCCTGACTCTCCTCATCTGTGAGGCAGACCAACATGTAATCACAGATCTTTTCTAAATGGACACTAGTAATATTCCAGCTGTGTGCAAAAGACACATGTGAGTTGTTAATGCTACATCCTTGTCTGTTACATCTGTTAGATGTCTTCAAGATGGTCATTGAGGGCATGCACGATGACAACACTATTATTCTGTGGAACTTGAAAAGGCTAAGGCATTTGACACAAATCCACAGTGAGGTGTTAACTCAACACTGTCAGAAGACATAAAGACCTATATCACTAAGTGGGTAAACCACTGGTTAAATATGTGGCATCTAAATATGTTGAAGTGTGTGGTGACCTATATCTTGAGTCCAGTGATCAGGTCCATACATCAGGGTTGGCTGCTAGGCCTTTTACTGCCCATTATTTAAGTTACAGATGGCAGAATGACATACACATCCTCTGTACAAACAACTGTCTGGAGAATTACAGATTGT
This sequence comes from Protopterus annectens, assembly GCF_019279795.1. Lineage (NCBI taxonomy): Eukaryota > Metazoa > Chordata > Ceratodontiformes > Protopteridae > Protopterus > Protopterus annectens. Next base: position 1,041,171,290 of record NC_056730.1, on the reverse strand, counting down.
AGGCAATCATTGACTCCAACTGTGATATCAGTACAATGTAGACAGTATCAACACACACCAAAGATTGCTGCCACAGCCATGATAATATATGAGATGAAACAAAACATGGGGGATTTGTTACATTATGAAAACAAATGCACAACCCAATGATAATGTAGACATCACACCCCTGTGAGCAGACCAAGCGGTATGTGACCTGTGTACTGGGGTAGATAGTATCTGGAACATTCACCAGCATGTGCTCACAGTGGTGACTACTCCCTTGTATGCAACACAACTCCTAAGTTTGTGAAGGACAATCACATCAAAGGCCATAATACCTTCATAGTTCACAGACTTCATCACACCAATAACTGAGTACAACGTACCCTTCTTCATGCACCTCCCTACACATCTTCCAGTGGTTTGTAACTGAAGTGTACCACCTTTGCCACAGTTAGCTCCCACACATCTTATTGGCCATACCTTGGTATTCTTTTTGTTGCATAAACATTACTATTTGATGTTGTGGAACCCCAAATCAAGGTGTTATACCAGATGCATGTGTAATACTTGTTTGGGTGATGCACACAGTATGTACATAGCTGTTTAACAACATTAATGACATGGGTTACGTTTGAGACAGTGTGGATTGTGTCATATATATGCCATGCACACCAGTGAATAAGCTTGGATTTTTCATGATGTCACATACAGTGCCCCTCCTAACACCTTTGGCAGATGTTGCAGTGTCAGGATGGTGTGCTTGAATACCCTCATAGATTACTGACATGTCATTATAGTTGTACAATTGTGTTCAGGCAGAACCATCTATGATCACTCAAAACCACATATGTTATGTCAGAGACACGGGATTACTGGTGGTATTAATTCTGATATTGCCCATGATTGTGCATGCTTCTGTTTACTGTTGTACATGAGCCTCTAACTGTGTCCCACTTGGTGGAGACCTCTGCTGACATTACAGTCATATTCAGCCAAATCAGTTTGCACCTAACCCCAATTGTATGTAACATCCCTGATAGATGTCCTCTCCATTGCTCATGTCAGGATGCTTATATCATAAAGACATCTTCTCCATTGTTATGTCATCCTGTGTTACAGTCACATAATGTACATTTCACTGTGCAGTCTGTATGGTTTATTATTAAAATTGTGAGTTGAGATGCCCGCAGATGGAACACTTGAAATTTGGATTTTTGAATGTCCATCTTGCTGAACATCTCTGTATCAAAAGTTCATATCAGCGAAAGCACCATGCATTCACTGATATGAACTCAAAGTACGGTCAGAGATTGTGGTACAGTGAGGTTAGAGTAATTTATCTCTTTCTTCACTGTAGTATGATCTTGCAGTTGGAATATATAAGTTGCAGGGGGTGTGGAGGGCACAGCCCCCCATGGGGGGGTGCAGAGGGGCTTGCCCCCCCTGCAAGAACGTAAAGTTTAATGTTGCACAGTGCATTCATAATGCTGACAAGTACTGGTGTCCCTTTTGTGCTAGGTGCAGAGGAAATGGTATATTGATCCACATGGAATTGACTTTACTGGGTTATGTTTGACATTTATATTTTCATAAATGTCAAATTTTGAGAAAACATGTCGACATTTTAGTTCAAAATAGAACTGACTATTGACATTATGATATTACACCATCTGTATTTACCGTGTCAGTATATGATAATGTTCCTGCAACATCTGTCTTCCATTTACATGCCCTCATCTGCTGTACATTATTGATGCTAGCCATGAAACTGTGCTTGTTTACATTTGAATATGGTGTGCATCATGAATGTGTAATTAGTGCTGCTGTTCACCATGCAAACACATAAACTCCATACAGGCTTCACCCAGACACATCCATGTACCAAAAACAACCTGCGAAAATTTCAAGCCCCCATAAACTCTGAGAATACTACTGCCTATGCAGAACAGTTCACAGAAACCCTGTACAAGCATGTTAATAGCTGCATAGAGGTAACTGTACTCACCTGGAAGAAGTATAGAACTATCTCAAAAAACAAGCCACCCTGGTGGAATCCCAAAATCAATCAGATGTATAACAGGAGAAAGAAAATCATGGCAAAGAGTAGGAGGTGCAGCACCCAGCAGGATAAAAGCACTCCCACCAAACTAAAAAACAACTCAGAGGACAAACAAAGTCTACCAAAGCCAAATTTGAGGTAAGTTTGGCCTTCTAGGCCAAGGACAACCACAAACCATTCTTTAGCTATGTCCACAACCTCAATGGCAATACACAATTGTGTGCAGAGCTAACTGTAAATGGAGCCACCTTTACTGAGCCAGAAGATACAGCAAACCTCCTGGCTGATAAATTCAGCTCCAGCTTTACTCTTCTCTCCCCCTCAACCTTCATTCAGGAAATATCATCAAATATAACTCCCCCTACTATCACTAGGGAACAGGTCCTTAATGCTCTCTCTAAGACCAAGAACACTGCATCGATGGGCCCCAAAATATCCCACCATGCCTTCTAAATAGCATGAAACATGACCTATCAGGACCTCTGAAATTACTATTTAACCGTAGCCTCCAAACAGGATTCATGCCTCATGAATGGAAACAGGCAACAGTCATCCCTCTGCACAAAGGTGGGTCATCTACAGACCCTGGAAACTACAGATCCATAAGTCTCACTAGTCTTATATGTAAAGCCATGGAAAGAATTATCACGGAGATGATCAACAGAGATATAGTAAACCTCCAGCCACTAGAGACAACCCAGTTTGGTTTCTGCAAGGGCAGATCATGCCTACTTAACCTGGTGGACTTCATTGAGAAGGTCACCAAAGCAATGGATGAGGACAAAATCAATCACACTGCCTACCTTGACCTGGCCAAGACATTTCTCACAATACCCCACTCTGGCATTGTTGACAAACTCAGGAGGTTAGGTACAGACCTGTATGTCACCCGGTGGATAGCCAACTGGCTCACAGACAGGACCCAGGAAGTTATAATTAGGGAGTCCACCTCTACAAAGAGGCCAGTCACAAGAGGAGTCCTTCAGGTCCTTGGACCGCTCCTTTTTGGCATTTACTTCTCAAAAGTCAAGGCCAACCTCAGTGGTCTCTGGATGACTAAATTTGCAGATGATTGCAAATTAGAAGTTGTCATTGAATCTCACACTGACACAAATGTTCTGCAGAAGGGGCAGACACAGACAAATAACTGGTGTCAGAGCCATGGACTAAAACTAAATGCCATGAAATGCATAATAGTATCCTTTGGGAAATCATCCATCCCTAGTAACTATCATATTGACAACACGCCCCTTAGAGTTGACCCAGTAGTCAGGGACTTAGGGACACACATAGTAATCTAGCCTTTGATCATCATGTGTCTACAGTGGTGAGGTAATCATTCTATGTTGCGCAACTTATAAACAAAGTTATGGCATCTAAGTCCAAACAAATCATTGTTTCACTGTATTCGTCATTTATCAGACCAATCATTGAGTACAATGCCCCCTTTGGTATGTGCCTAACCAGGCAAATCTAGCAGTTGGAACAGCCACAAAAGTTCCTCACTAAAAGAATACAGGGTGTATGTAATGTGTCTTATACAGACCGCCTGAAGGCCCTGTCCCTGTATTCTGTCTCCTACAGGCTTTTGAAGGGAGATCTGTGCCTGACATACAGGGCATTGTCGGACCCTGCTCTGATGGCCTCTTGCATATCCACAAAAAACAGTACCAGAATTACCCATTCTAAAGACTTGAACCTTGCCTGTGATATAAATAGAACCAGCTGGAGAGATAGGTATGTATTCCAGAGACTACCTCATCTATGGAACAGGCACCCCATCCATGTGAAGCAGAGTTCCTCCCTAACCCAATTCAATGCAGCTTGGACAATTGGATAGGAAACTAAAAATTCATCTCTGGTTTGGTACCTATGTCTCTAATGGAACCAGGTAACCTGTAAATGATTCATCTCACAGGCCCATGCTTACACTTATCAAGGGTATCAGAACTTGTCAGAGATTTGGGATGCATGGCAAGGCTTAAAAAGGCCATTGTGGTCATTAGCCTGGTAAGCACCTATGAACCTATGTTTCACCTGTCCTTTTTCCTTTTGTTCATTCCTACAATTCATCTGTGTGTCCCTATTCTATGCACACACTTCCCCTGACTGTTTATTTAAATGGCAGTCCTTGTACTAATGTTAACCCCATGGTAATCATTGTAACATTCTACACAACCCCACAGACTTACTTTGCCCATAGATAAACAGCTTTACATGTCTACTGCTGACTGTGTTGCTATACATGGTTTTCTGGTCAGCAACACTGTTGCTAGCCATGAAACTGTGCTTGTTTACAAGTAAATATGCTGTGCAGCATGAATATGTAATTAGTGCTGCTGCTCACCATGCAAACACGTAAACTCCATGCAGGCTTCGTACGAAGCCTACATGCTGTTTATTGAGTCACACTGTAGATATCTGCTACAACTTTACTTACTGCTGGAGCTGTGTATAATTCATAACCAAAATAATTTTTTAATGTTATTACATTACTCTACAAATATTCAGTTGGTATACACTAAATCATATTTTTATATGTTTAGAATGCAGTAACATTTTAACCTTGCAGTTCCTATTGGTGTTATTTATTGTTCTATTAGCAAGAATGTGTCTGACATAACAGATAGTTGTTCATATAATGGTCAGTTTAAACAATCTCAGCATTCTAAGGTATATACTATCATAGTTTTGATATAAGTCGAATACACTTTTATCAAAGTAATTATCATTTAGATTCTGTAATTCTACTTTTTATTAAAACTCAGACTATGCACATCTTAAAGTTCATGACACCTCAAACAAAATGCCACATAAATGTACAACAAAGAGATGGTTAATAACATTTACGTACATAAAATGTACTGCATCTAATAGGTACCTAGGTTCATAGGTAAGTACTAGGCTAGGTGCCCTTCATTGTTTTTGTATATAATCAGAGTTTTAATTGATTATTTTATCTTTGCACTGAAGAAGGGTTTAACCCAAAAGCTGTATGCTTTGCATGTGGATGTCTTATTAAATTATTAGAAAATACAATTGCTTCAAAGTCTGAGTATTTGTTTTTTCCTAAAAATGTCTTAGTACATTAGCTATATGACCAGAAGTAGTAGACTTCATGGTAAAGATCAATGGCTGTTTAGACCATGCATCAACTTCAACTGCCACCATAAATGTTCTGTTAAATGGCCTGGCAAAATCAGCATGGATTTATTCTGAAAGTGATGTAGTAGTGCAGATATTGTTCATTCTGGATCAATTACTGACCAGTGCATTTCATGGCCAATGATTCTACTTGTTTTTATCAGTTACTGACCATTCAACGTAACTTCTAACCAGTACTTTAATGTTTGCTACTGCAAGGTAGCTTTGATGAAGTAACCCTAACCCTCTGCAACATAAAACAGTGGGTATAATAATCCTTACACTCCCTCTTCACAGCCAGCATTTAAGGTAAGTTAATCTCTTTGCTGATAGCAGTCAGTTAGTAAAGATTTATGTTGGGCTGTCCAGTTATTTTGTGTCACAATATATAGTTATGATAAAAGTTTGTTACATCCACTTTCTGCTTTTACCAGGTTTCTGTAACTGACAGATCTCATTTTAAGTAAATGAAAACATATGTAGTACTATCTCTTCCTTTTGTTTATCATTTACAGTCTCCAGTGATAATTCAAACACATCATTGTTATTTACATAAAATACACTTTATTTATACTTCATATTATATTGGTTTCCATTCAAGAACAATGCCTAGCATCATCTTTAGGCAACTGCAGTACTAGGAATTCCTGTCGTCGGCTAAAAATGGAGAGCAGCAGCTGTTAGTCAGTAGCAAGCATACATTCCAGGCAAATAGTTACTGGTTAAACATCTTGACACTCCAGTCATTACTTAAGTCCAATCATCACCATTCACTCATTCTTCATTTTCCCTTACCCACATCTCCCTGAGCTTAGCAAAGCCAGCTCCTTCTCCTGTTGTCCCAAATCTCTGTAGCTTTGCATTATCCTCTGTTTTCTATACCACTCCCGTCATGCTTCCTTCCTCTAACACTTTCACCAGTTCCATTCTTTCATCTTTCTAAGCCATATCTATTCTCCCAGCTACTATCCTACATGCTAACAACCCACAATTTTTTTTATAAGAAACACCCCTTCACCAGAAAAATGACCATATACTTATGTCTCTTCTCCCATTCTTCCACCATCTGCTCAATACAACTCAGTCCTTTTTCTTCACACTCACTTAATATATCCCTGATTATTTGCAGCTATATTTTGTAAATCATGTCCCTAGTTTTAATTCCTTGTGGTCTTCTCAGCCTCATTCCCCTCTTTTATTCATTTTAACTTATGTTCCTTCTCTGTCTCCCTAAACATATTCTCCCAACCTAATATTTTCTTTCCATACCTTCATTCTTGTCTAGTCATGTTCCACATTTCTCAACATTTGTGCTACACTAGCCACCACTGCTGATTAAACTTTACTTACCAAATTCTTCTGCTGCCTTCTGGAACCTCATTCTTTCCTTCCTTATCTACTCTTCTTTCTGCTCCATATAACTCTTATCAGACACCTTTTTTATTTCCTTTTATAGTTCCATTCTGTTGCTGGTTTGATCTGCATATGCTCTGTCAGAAATAATTACTAATACCATCACTCTTGCTATTTCTGTTCTCCCACTCACTGTACTCACTCTACCTGACAATTTATGGAGTATTGCCTTTATTGTAACCTATCGTTCTTCACAATTTCCTCTTAATCTCCCCTACTTTTTGGTATACCATAAAACCCAGATATGTCTCTCTTCCTTTTGATCATGGAAGCCATGCTTGATTTTGTGCTCTGCCTCCCATCCCTATTATCAATGATTTTTTTGAGGTGATACACCAAACCTAATTCTTTTTTAGACTCCTGCAAAACCTGTATCAGATCTTCCAATATTAATATACAGTTACCATTAAGCAGCTTTATACTGCTCCTTTTGGCCTTTGTTTCCTGATTTTCTATTAGTGCATTTATATTATGTAACAATTTCTTCATGACAAATATAAAAAACCCTGGCAGCGAAGATAGCCTTACTGTGTTTCCTTACCTTAGCTTTTCTAGGATGTCACTGTTTACTGTAATTTTAACCCATGTCTCCTTGATTAATGCTATAATACTCTTTGTTGTCCCCCCTACTCTAGAGTCTTCACTATAAATTAACAATTCACTTAGTTGAAATCCTTCTGAATATCCAGGAGTATACCTCTGCTCCTTTAATCTTTTTCTTGTCACAATAACTCACAAAGTTCAACATCTGTTTCCAATGAACAATAGATAGAAGACTTTCTTTCATGAAACCCACTTGCAATAATTAGACTACTTTTGGCCATATAGTGTCCAGGCTAGCTGCAGATACATTAGCCACTATTTTTGCAATACTATTAAGTAATTGGTCTGTAATTCACCAGGTTCTCCTCCCCATCTTCCACTTATGTAATATCCCCATATCTACCTTACACACAGACATCAGCATCTCTGCTTCCTCTCCTACTTTATTAAATAAGCTTGCTATATATTCCACTACCTGCACTCCCACCTATTTAGTGCAATCAGTTATGAAACCATTGGACCACAGTTACCTTTGTATAAGCCTAATTTCTACAATAATCTCTCACATACTAACCACTTTAATAGATCCTTTCCCTCTCTTCTTCCTCCTATAACCCTAACACAATAAATCCCATTACTCAATCTTTTTCTAACCTACTTCTCATCGAATGTAAACTTTCTCACAGAATTTCCCGAACTCCTGTTTCTTCTGTTTATTCTTGGTAAAGCTCCTGCTTTCTATTTTTCATTCCATCTACCCAGGATCTTTTCCTTGACTCCTTTATTTTGAATATTAACAAATTCACAAATATGTCCCCTTTGTTTTTCCAGTAGAACCCTTCCCTCAACTTCCACCTGAATCTGCTCCTCTTCCAACTCATCAAATTCATCCACCTTACACAATCATGTTTTCCTTTATTTGCTCTTCCTTCTCTACATTTATGTCCATCTGATCCTGCTGCAGCTCTAGCTTTAACTCTCTAACTCAGTCTTGTTGCTATCTATTTTACCAACACCTATACCCCATCATTTCTGACATTCAAGCAGCCATGATTCCACCCCATTCCTTAATCTCTACTTCGCCTTCTTCTGATATATTCTTTGGATCACATCCTTGGCCAACCCTTGCAACCATTTTACCTGATCTAGATCCTTCCATCTAACTGTGTGGCTTCTTGACCTCTCTAAGCCTTCCCCTTCTTCTTTCTGCAACGTTGCAACTAAAGAAGTATCTGATACTCCTGATACTCTCTCTCACCCATGCACATACATATACAAATGCACACACACACACACACACACACACACACACACACACACACACACACACACACACACACACACACACAGACACACACACACACACACACACATACAAAATTCTAGTATGAGTAATTAAAATGGCTAAATGCCAAATATCAAACATTGTCAAAAATATATAAAACATTCATATTATTGAAAACCCCAAACATCAAAGCTGCAAAAGTTTCTAAAAGAACAATTTCCTTTTGTGATATTTACATAAAAGCCATTCCACAACACTAAGCTATAGTTTGACTGAATAGATGTGATGTTACAGAAAAGGTTCTTCTAAGGTAAAGTTTAAAATTAGGTTTAGGAACAAGGCTGGGGTTATGGTTATCTGGCATTACTAAGGTGGGCAGGGGGCTTCAAAATATACTTTGTTTGGACTGAGTTGGCTCTCGATACAAATCATAACCACTATGATATAATTTTCTAAGTATATAATACATGCCTTGATACATAATAGTTATCTGCTTTCTGTGTGTTAATGAATTAGCCATAGATTAAAAATAAAGCAAAGATAGCCCCACCTTATAAGAACATTTGGTTACCTTCTTTCATCATGCTACGTCTTCTCCTTCTCCATCCCTCGCCACTTAAAGAAAGACTGACTACACTGTCTTCTAACAACCACCTACACACAAAAGTGTATTGTCATGTGTAAACATACATGACTCCTAATTTATAACTCTATATATATAACACATACTACTGAGTATACAAAATGTGTAGAAATGTGTCAGTTGATTTCCCTTCTGTGAGCCTGGAGATTATCTCCAACTCCTCTATATTAATCTCTGTCTTCCATTTGCATATACCTGATATTTACTATTCCAGTAAACATATGCCCATTGCTACTCTTCATTGAGTCCTGAGGTTATCCCCTCCTTTATATTTATAGCTCTCCAACATCACTACAAAGATAAAACATTATAACAATACTTTTGTCAATATGGAAACACACTTTAGTAACTTATTGGGCCAATGCTCATAACAGAAATCTCCTCTAATTCTCGTGGAATAGTAAGGTTTTATGCTAGTCTTAAGTCCAAAATTCCTCCTCTCTGTCATCGTTCTCTTTATTTCTTCACAAGTCCACTCCCTCTACCATCTTTTTCCATTCATCCCCTTCCTCTTCTGCTGCAGCCTTCATCTTCTCTTTTCTCTTATCTCACCTTATCACCTGAGACAGACCCAGAGAACAGAAGACAAAAATGCACATAGTGAAGCATCGTCTGGAATGCACATACAATAGGCCCCACATTTTCTATGCCCTCTTTCCATGTCTGAGTTCATCTTACAGGTCATGAACATGGCAAGCCTTTTGTGAACTCACTGGTAATTCATGGTGCCTTCCATATTCCCTCTATCCTTCTCCTCCTCTCTTCTAGAATTTTCATGATCCACCTCCTCCTCCATTTCACTCCACACTCTCACCACTTCCCTCAAGTCATCTTGGCTCACCCCCAGTGATCTTCTTTTTGTTTTAGAATCTTTAATTGTGATCTATCCCTTTAAGTATGTCCCCCTCTTTCCTTTCATTTCTTCTCTTCCCATTGGCAGATGCACTTTGTGGCACCTTACTTGTCCCTATCAAATCACAAACTGGGAGCTCATCCATGTCCACCTCCCCATCACATCTGAAGGGATGCCAATCCTTCTTCAACTTACTCATTAGAGATATCCTTGCATGTCCCACTGCAGTCCCTGTCATGCCTCTTGATGATGAGACACAAAACACCTCCACACTCCTCAAATTTTTCCACATCCAGCCACCTTTGGTGCTCCCTCACCTTCATCACTCAGTGCTTTTTCATTCTACCACTTGTTAGTACAACTCATAGTTTGCAAATAGAAATGAATATCTTCCTATTCATACAATAATATAATCTGTATATTTTCCACATTCAATACCCTACTTCTACCCCAAACATTTTCTTAGTAGACCTGTTTTCCTAAGCATCCATTTTCATTCATGTCTCAACAGTGCTCACAACAGCTCGATACATTTTCACTGTCATTCTAAGAAATTCTAAAATATTATGAATATTTTATTTTCACCGTGACACAGATTATCTTTCATCTTACCATTGTAGTAAACTCTATGAATATGGCCTGTCTTATGACCCTGTCGGCACTATTCACTTTGGAATTTTAGTGAGAAGGAAAAGACAACTTTCACCCAGTATGACAACATGCTTTCTGTTTTATTTTTATTTCTGTTATTTTCTTTTATATCATCAATTTTATCTCTGCCTTGTAACTCTAGGGTGTCACTAACTGCAGTTTCCATAGAAATTGCAATTTATACTGTTTGTTTAAATGTTAAATCTGCTTCAGGAAACAGACTGCTTTGCATTCCTTCTTTCAAAACTCAATACAAAATAATAATTTAACCAATTACCAAATTGTTCTGATTTTTTTAACTTCTGCATCATAAGCTTTAGTTGCCACTCCTGCATTTTGCTTATTTTGCTTTTGCTTGTGGAAATATACCATAATTAAAAATTACTCTGGGTACAAATGATTTTACATCATTGGCACTCATCAACCCCTATATTAGTAGGTAACCAAGAAAGTAAACAAACAGGAATCAACAAAATCCACAACCAGCAATAAGGTCCAGGGATGAAAAATGTAGGCCAACCAAAGTTTCAGTACTTTAATAAAACACAACACGATTGAGTGCTTTCATGTAAAAATACTTCATCGGAATCAGTATTTTTATATGAAAAGCTCAATCCTGTTGCGTTTTATTATAAAAATACTGATTCTGATGAAGTATTTTTATATGAAAATGCTCAGTCACATTGTGTTTTATTAAAGTACTAAAACTTCGGTTGGCCTGCATTTTTCATTCGTGGACTTTATTTCTGGTTGTGGATTTTGTTGATTCCCCTTATCAATCGGCCTGTCTCATACAGTCAAGCTATGCAGCAGCTATATGCTTTTGCTGTCATAACATTAAAACACACATATAAATGTTTATCATGAAAGATATCATTTGCAGTGAAGTACTTTTGCAGCCTCTCAATGTACATGCTCCGTTTTTCACAGAACTATCAGATATATCAGATTTACCAATACATATCATTCCTACAGCCTCTGGTTACTACCATTGCACTGCTACCTCAGGTTCTCTTCTTTTTATAGTTCTTCAGCACTTCACCTTTATATCGCACATTCATCGCCACTGTAGTGCTCTTTGTGGTTATTGACACAAACAAAAAAAAAAATAAGCATGCAAGGAATCAGGCAGGTTCATAGGTTCATAGGTTCATAGGTTTATACTAGGCTATCTGCCCTAAGGCATTTATAAGCCTAGCCCAAATTTTTGTGGCTTACGCCACCCCTTATAAATACTTTGTACTGCTGCTTCTTGGTGTTTCTTTACTGGCATATATTCACTTTCATTCTCAGAGAGCAAAGTGCAAAACATTATGCATTGATATTAGAGCCCACCTGTCTCAGACAGACATTTGCAATTGATCACAGATCAGTTATGCACATTGCTATTGTTAGCATACAACACACATTTGGTCAGAGAGAAAAAAGAAGAAGACACATCTCACAGCATGTCCTCTTAATGCATTTGAAAAAGTAGGGGGGCAAACCATTCCTAGACAATGCCTGCGATGATACAGGAATGCCTTCAGCAGTCCACCAGAATCCCATGCTCAACCATATCAAATGCTAAAAAGTGATCTAAAAAGGACATGCCTGAATAGTAATAATCATTTCTTAACAGAAGAAGACTGTTAAATACTCTGATAAGGATAATTTTTGAATTATGGACTGAAAACCAGATTGGAAGGGATCATACAGGCTATTGTCCCTCAAGTATTAATCCAGTCACATAAGTACAACTTTCAAAAAAACGAAAATAAATGGAAGGTTTGACATAGGTCTGGTCATTATCATCAAGATCTGCTTTGATAAGGATAGGAGTAGTCAAAGCCTGCTTTAGACTTGAAGGAAAATGTCCCTTCCTAAATGATGATAGAGTGAAGTAACAGACCAGCTATCACTAGGCATGATGTAATGAGCTTTGCGGAAAATGGGTCCATTTCACAACCTGTTATACATATTCTGGAAATTAGAGCAAGAAAATCATCATAACTGGGAACTGCAAGCCAGGGAACATTCCTGAGAGTATACTTGGTCCAAAACTCAACACGATCAAAGCAATTTTGGTTGCCAAAGTACTGGCCAGTTAGCGTCCACTCTTCTCACAAAAAGGCTAATGAGAGACAAGCTAAGTCAAGCTAACAAGCAAACCTACAGTTAAGAAGGCTGCACCAGTCAATTGATTGCAAAGGAGATCTCCCACAGTACATTGTCTTGTCTCAGGCAATTTCAGCTTTATAAACAAAAACAGTTCAGCTAAGAAAAGTGATTTCTTAGAGGCTAATTTGAATAGCACTGTAAGTAGTGAAAAAGCCTTAAGTTATCTCTCTGGATGATGATCAATACTATGCTCCTTGAATTTATTAGGAGTTTCTCAAAGAACAGCAGTCTGGGTCATTAGTCTAAAAATATCATTTCTGCTTTGAAATATCAGTGGATTCATTCATAATTCAACTTTAGATTCAATAAGTAAACCTGAGCTTTAAGTCAAATTATCATTGCCCTTTCAGAGTGCTTACTGAATAAATACATATGATTGGAAACAGAGGCATAGCAAGTATGGAGTGAAGGGGTCAACAAACCAGACAAAAGAGGTCAGTGGGCATGATAGGGAGATGCCATTTGGGAGACAATGTATTAGCAAGCAAGGCTGAACCACTTCACCATTCTGTGTGTTGCATTTAGACAGCATCAAGACAGATGATATATTTGCCAACTCTAACTTTGAGTTGGGGGGGGGGAGCACCAGATTGGGAAGCTGTGCAGGGTACCAGAAAAAGCTAGCTAGTTCTCTGGTTGAAAGTACCTTTTTATTTTGTTTTCTGTTTGTGTCTGCCTTTCTAGCAACTTCCTGTCACAATCAACCAGATGGTATTTAAATGCAAGCTATAGCAGAGAAAATACCCTAATGTCTTCTAAGAAGTGCTTTGATTATAGGATGGATGGCTATAAATTCATCATGGACCTGTCTTATTGTGCTTCCAGGACGCCCCTCTTGCCAATACTCACCTAATAAAATAAATATTGGCAAGGCGATAATGGTTCTTACAATGAATCTGCTTTATAAACTCTATGATTTTAGAATCTGTAACTGAATCAAATAATGAAACTGACTTTGCTCTTCTCTATCCCTGCACAGAGAAGTATAAATGTGGACTCACTAAAAACTAAGAATACTGAATTATTAATGAATTAATATTAATGAAGAGGTCACTTAAGGTTAATCACTTGTTAACAGAGGGGGTGGAGCTAGGAACTAAAATTTCTATTTAAGGAGTAAACTAAAACATTTCAGAGCTTTACCAGAAAGGCTCATCCAGACTCTGCTACACTTTGCTGTGAAGGAAAGGTTAGTTTGCTGTTATTTTTTGTATTTCTGTATTGCCTTTCTATATTTTGAATACTGTAGTTTGTTTTCTTTATCTTGTGTTTTGCTTGCATTCTGTTTGAACAGCATATTAAAACTTCAAAAGAGACCACAGCTCTCTCTGTTCTGAGTCAGGCAGAAATAAGAACTGATTAATTAAGGACTCATTCATAAGACAGAAGAGGTCACTTAAGGTTAATCACTTGTTAACAGAGGGGGTGGAGCTAGGAACTAAAATTTCTATTTAAGGAGTAAACTAAAACATTTCAGAGCTTTACCAGAAAGGCTCATCCAGACTCTGCTACACTTTGCTGTGAAGGAAAGGTTAGTTTGCTGTTATTTTTTGTATTTCTGTATTGCCTTTCTATATTTTGAATACTGTAGTTTGTTTTCTTTATCTTGTGTTTTGCTTGCATTCTGTTTGAACAGCAAATTAAAACTTCAAAAGAGACCACAGCTCTCTCTGTTCTTAGTCAGGCAGAAATAAGAACTGATTAATTAAGGACTCATTCATAAGACAGAAGAGGTCACTTAAGGTTAATCACTTGTTAACAGAGGCAGTGGAGCTAGGAACTAAAATTTCTATTTAAGGAGTAAACTAAAACATTTCAGAGCTTTACCAGAAAGGCTCATCCAGACTCTGCTACACTTTGCTGTGAAGGAAAGGTTAGTTTGCTGTTATTTTTTGTATTTCTGTATTGCCTTTCTATATTTTGAATACTGTAGTTTGTTATCTTTATCTTGTGTTTTGCTTGCATTCTGTTTGAACAGCATATTAAAACTTCAAAAGAGACCACAGCTCTCTCTGTTCTGAGTCAGGCAGAAATAAGAACTGATTAATTAAGGACTCATTCATAAGACAGAAGAGGTCACTTAAGGTTAATCACTTGTTAACAGAGGGGGTGGAGCTAGGAACTAAAATTTCTATTTAAGGAGTAAACTAAAACATTTCAGAGCTTTACCAGAAAGGCTCATCCAGACTCTGCTACACTTTGCTGTGAAGGAAAGGTTAGTTTGCTGTTATTTTTTGTATTTCTGTATTGCCTTTCTATATTTTGAATACTGTAGTTTGTTTTCTTTATCTTGTGTTTTGCTTGCATTCTGTTTGAACAGCATATTAAAACTTCAAAAGAGACCACAGCTCTCTCTGTTCTGAGTCAGGCAGAAATAAGAACTGATTAATTAAGGACTCATTCATAAGACAGAAGAGGTCACTTAAGGTTAATCACTTGTTAACAGAGGGGTGGAGCTAGGAACTAAAATTTCTATTTAAGGAGTAAACTAAAACATTTCAGAGCTTTACCAGAAAGGCTCATCCAGACTCTGCTACACTTTGCTGTGAAGGAAAGGTTAGTTTGCTGTTATTTTTGTATTTCTGTATTGCCTTTCTATATTTTGAATACTGTAGTTTGTTTTCTTTATCTTGTGTTTTGCTTGCATTCTGTTTGAACAGCATATTAAAACTTCAAAAGAGACCACAGCTCTCTCTGTTCTGAGTCAGGCAGAAATAAGAACTGATTAATTAAGGACTCATTCATAAGACAGAAGAGGTCACTTAAGGTTAATCACTTGTTAACAGAGGGGTGGAGCTAGGAACTAAAATTTCTATTTAAGGAGTAAACTAAAACATTTCAGAGCTTTACCAGAAAGGCTCATCCAGACTCTGCTACACTTTGCTGTGAAGGAAAGGTTAGTTTGCTGTTATTTTTGTATTTCTGTATTGCCTTTCTATATTTTGAATACTGTAGTTTGTTTTCTTTATCTTGTGTTTTGCTTGCATTCTGTTTGAACAGCATATTAAAACTTCAAAAGAGACCACAGCTCTCTCTGTTCTGAGTCAGGCAGAAATAAGAACTGATTAATTAAGGACTCATTCATAAGACAGAAGAGGTCACTTAAGGTTAATCACTTGTTAACAGAGAGGGTGGAGCTAGGAACTAAAATTTCTATTTAAGGAGTAAACTAAAACATTTCAGAGCTTTACCAGAAAGGCTCATCCAGACTCTGCTACACTTTGCTGTGAAGGAAAGGTTAGTTTGCTGTTATTTTTGTATTTCTGTATTGCCTTTCTATATTTTGAATACTGTAGTTTGTTTTCTTTATCTTGTGTTTTGCTTGCATTCTGTTTGAACAGCATATTAAAACTTCAAAAGAGACCACAGCTCTCTCTGTTCTGAGTCAGGCAGAAATAAGAACTGATTAATTAAGGACTCATTCATAAGACAGAAGAGGTCACTTAAGGTTAATCACTTGTTAACAGAGGGGTGGAGCTAGGAACTAAAATTTCTATTTAAGGAGTAAACTAAAACATTTCAGAGCTTTACCAGAAAGGCTCATCCAGACTCTGCTACACTTTGCTGTGAAGGAAAGGTTAGTTTGCTGTTATTTTTGTATTTCTGTATTGCCTTTCTATATTTTGAATACTGTAGTTTGTTTTCTTTATCTTGTGTTTTGCTTGCATTCTGTTTGAACAGCATATTAAAACTTCAAAAGAGACCACAGCTCTCTCTGTTCTGAGTCAGGCAGAAATAAGAACTGATTAATTAAGGACTCATTCATAAGACAGAAGAGGTCACTTAAGGTTAATCACTTGTTAACAGACGCGGTGGAGCTAGGAACTAAAATTTCTATTTAAGGAGTAAACTAAAACATTTCAGAGCTTTACCAGAAAGGCTCATCCAGACTCTGCTACACTTTGCTGTGAAGGAAAGGTTAGTTTGCTGTTATTTTTGTATTACTGTATTGCCTTTCTATATTTTGAATACTGTAGTTTGTTTTCTTTATCTTGTGTTTTGCTTGCATTCTGTTTGAACAGCATATTAAAACTTCAAAAGAGACCACAGCTCTCTCTGTTCTGAGTCAGGCAGAAATAAGAACTGATTAATTAAGGACTCATTCATAAGACAGAAGAGGTCACTTAAGGTTAATCACTTGTTAACAGATGGGGTGGAGCTAGGAACTAAAATTTCTATTTAAGGAGTAAACTAAAACATTTCAGAGCTTTACCAGAAAGGCTCATCCAGACTCTGCTACACTTTGCTGTGAAGGAAAGGTTAGTTTGCTGTTATTTTTGTATTTCTGTATTGCCTTTCTATATTTTGAATACTGTAGTTTGTTTTCTTTATCTTGTGTTTTGCTTGCATTCTGTTTGAACAGCATATTAAAACTTCAAAAGAGACCACAGCTCTCTCTGTTCTGAGTCAGGCAGAAATAAGAACTGATTAATTAAGGACTCATTCATAAGACAGAAGAGGTCACTTAAGGTTAATCACTTGTTAACAGAGGGGTGGAGCTAGGAACTAAAATTTCTATTTAAGGAGTAAACTAAAACATTTCAGAGCTTTACCAGAAAGGCTCATCCAGACTCTGCTACACTTTGCTGTGAAGGAAAGGTTAGTTTGCTGTTATTTTTGTATTTCTGTATTGCCTTTCTATATTTTGAATACTGTAGTTTGTTTTCTTTATCTTGTGTTTTGCTTGCATTCTGTTTGAACAGCATATTAAAACTTCAAAAGAGACCACAGCTCTCTCTGTTCTGAGTCAGGCAGAAATAAGAACTGATTAATTAAGGACTCATTCATAAGACAGAAGAGGTCACTTAAGGTTAATCACTTGTTAACAGAGGGCCTGGAGCTAGGAACTAAAATTTCTATTTAAGGAGTAAACTAAAACATTTCAGAGCTTTACCAGAAAGGCTCATCCAGACTCTGCTACACTTTGCTGTGAAGGAAAGGTTAGTTTGCTGTTATTTTTGTATTTCTGTATTGCCTTTCTATATTTTGAATACTGTAGTTTGTTTTCTTTATCTTGTGTTTTGCTTGCATTCTGTTTGAACAGCATATTAAAACTTCAAAAGAGACCACAGCTCTCTCTGTTCTGAGTCAGGCAGAAATAAGAACTGATTAATTAAGGACTCATTCATAAGACAGAAGAGGTCACTTAAGGTTAATCACTTGTTAACAGAGGGGTGGAGCTAGGAACTAAAATTTCTATTTAAGGAGTAAACTAAAACATTTCAGAGCTTTACCAGAAAGGCTCATCCAGACTCTGCTACACTTTGCTGTGAAGGAAAGGTTAGTTTGCTGTTATTTTTGTATTTCTGTATTGCCTTTCTATATTTTGAATACTGTAGTTTGTTTTCTTTATCTTGTGTTTTGCTTGCATTCTGTTTGAACAGCATATTAAAACTTCAAAAGAGACCACAGCTCTCTCTGTTCTGAGTCAGGCAGAAATAAGAACTGATTAATTAAGGACTCATTCATAAGACAGAAGAGGTCACTTAAGGTTAATCACTTGTTAACAGAGGGGGTGGAGCTAGGAACTAAAATTTCTATTTAAGGAGTAAACTAAAACATTTCAGAGCTTTACCAGAAAGGCTCATCCAGACTCTGCTACACTTTGCTGTGAAGGAAAGGTTAGTTTGCTGTTATTTTTGTATTTCTGTATTGCCTTTCTATATTTTGAATACTGTAGTTTGTTTTCTTTATCTTGTGTTTTGCTTGCATTCTGTTTGAACAGCATATTAAAACTTCAAAAGAGACCACAGCTCTCTCTGTTCTGAGTCAGGCAGAAATAAGAACTGATTAATTAAGGACTCATTCATAAGACAGAAGAGGTCACTTAAGGTTAATCACTTGTTAACAGAGGGGGTGGAGCTAGGAACTAAAATTTCTATTTAAGGAGTAAACTAAAACATTTCAGAGCTTTGCCAGAAAGGCTCATCCAGACTCCGCTACACTTTGCTGTGAAGGAAAGGTTAGTTTGCTGTTATTTTTTATATTTCTGTATTGCCTTTCTATATTTTGAATACTGTAGTTTGTTTTCTTTATCTTGTGTTTTGCTTGCATTCTGTTTGAACAGCATATTAAAACTTCAAAAGAGACCACAGCTCTCTCTGTTCTGAGTCAGGCAGAATTTGGCAGAATTTTTTCCCTCCCTCCCACCCATTTAAGTTGTCTTGTTAAATACCACTGTCTTTCTAGTTGCCCGCCTCTTATGTTAATCTGACCATATATCTCATTTCTCTCTACTTTCACTGGCTTATGTGAGTAATCACAAAACCATCACTTTTGAAATCCCACCCCTTCAATTATTTAAATTTATTGGCTATCCTACAGTATTTCATAGTACCAAAATACAAAAGAAACCACCCCTTTCAGTCCATCTTGCTGTTTTAAAAATAGTAACTCTCCACTAAACCTTAACTTTTTAAACAGGTAAAACTCAAGTTACCTACTTTCATATCTAACTTCTCTAGTGCACACTGCAGAGGGCATTCTTTTCAATCTTACCTTTAAGCATCCCTGTTACTAGCACTTTCTCTAATACCTAAAAAGATCATCTCTACTTGACTCCAAGTAGACTTTTCTCTATCTGTTAAACCTAGCACTTGCTCCTACAGTACTTATTACCTTGATACAGCACTCTTATAGATAGCACCCCAAAAAGGCAAACCCCCATTTCTCGGTCACCCACATCCCCCGGAATCTCTTTTAAAGTTTTTTGTCTAGTCCTTCTAGCATGTCGAGGGATAAGTTGCTAGTGTCCTCTCCTGCTCAGCTGGTGAACCTGGGAATATTGAGGCAATGTTATAATTGCCTCATGTACACAGACAACCCTCTCCTCCTCCCACAAAACACAAATACATGCGAGAGATGCAACTATACGGCCAAACTGGAGGCTGAGCTCTCTCAACATAGGACTGGCAAGACCAGTCAGGAGGAGAAGGTTACCACACACACTATAGACCCAGTCTCACATAGTACCATCACAACCTCAAATCATACACATAAACACACAAAGACATACTCGGCTCTGATCAAAAATCTACCAAAACAGCAGAGGCCACCAAAGCAGACACCCAAACAACCGCCACCTCAGAACACAACACCTGCAACACATAGACCTCACAGTCAGAGTGTCAAACAGTCACAGCCCTTAAGGCCAAACACAATGCCAGACACACTAGTCATTGGTGACTCCATAGTCAGACACACTGACGTCCCGCTCACCAGACTGAGTAAGGAGAAGGTCACAGTAAGCTGCCTGTCGGGCGCTAGAATCCGCCACATAACGCAAGCACTCAGGTCTCTCAACAGCAGGTACAAATACGACTCAGTCATTGTCCACGCTGGTGTAAACGACCTGAGACGTACCTCCTTGGACTACATGAAAAGAGACATTGAGGAGCTCTCTGATTATGTAGCCCAGGCAGGTATGACCCTGACCTTGAGCAGTATCCTACCTTCACCAAGAATGATGCCACAATACAGAGATAAGATGATCAGCTTTAACAATTGGCTTAAACTCTGGTGTCATTCAAAGGGGATCCAATGTCTGTCTGCCTGGGATGACATGCTGGACAAGCCACGCTGCTTCAGTAGGGACGGCTTGCACCTGTCACCCTGGGATTCGGATATTGGCAAAGGCTCTTGCCACCCCATAGTGCCTTTTTAGGCAAGGCTCAAATTCTAAACCTACCACCCTAGAACACAAAAAGGAAAAAACTAAGGGTAATGCTGCTCAATGCCAGAAGTCTAAATC
This sequence comes from Protopterus annectens, assembly GCF_019279795.1. Lineage (NCBI taxonomy): Eukaryota > Metazoa > Chordata > Ceratodontiformes > Protopteridae > Protopterus > Protopterus annectens. The sequence continues at coordinate 1,041,150,804 of NC_056730.1, read as the reverse complement.
TCAAAATGCACGCACTCGAGGCCCTTCTCAGTATGGAGAACATCGATGTCTGTGCAGTGACAGAAACCTGGTTCAAGGCTCCTGAGAGCACCCCAGCACTATCAGGTTTTACCTCTTATCATGCGTTCCGCCCCCAAAATCCAGACAATACCAAGAAAGGAGGGGGGCTATCCATATTCATCAAAGACACCCACACCTCAAGACTGGTGGCAACGCACGATGCATCGGAGACCATCCAGGTGCAATTAGCCATAGGCAAGACTGCTCTGCAAATTGTAGCATGTTACAGGCCACCCTCACAAACTCAGGAACCTCACATGGCCTTCCTGAAAACACTAGAGGGATAAATGTATCACCAAACACCATCATACTAGGTGACTTCAATTACCCTAATATAGACTGGGAACACTACTCAAGCCCAAACACCCTAGCCCAAAAGTTCCTGGAATTCATAAACTCAAATGCCATGGAACAACTAGTCACCATCCCCACAAGAGGAGAAAACATACTTGATCTCATCATCACGAACATGGGAGCACAATGTTCAACACCGCAAGTATACCCCTCACTGGTGAGTTCAGATCACAAACTAATCTCGCTGGAGGTCCTCATCCCACGCCCACCTGAAATAAAAAGACCACAGTAAAGAACTTCTCGAAAGCCGACTTCACACTTCTAAAGACTAGTGTGGTCTCCTTTAAGGCCCCCGAGCCGGCAGAAAACAGTACTCAAGCCGCTGAATCACTTACAAATGCCTTCTACCAGCACCTGCAGGACTGCATGGATAAGGCAATCCCAAGCAAAACAAAGACTCTTTGTACCAAAGGCAAGCGTCCAGTCTGGTGGACCCCAGCCATAAAGAAACTCTACAACAAAAGGAGGAAGCTACTACAAGATAGAGCAAAATCCTTAAAAGGTAAGACACCCTTGATCACTATAAGTAAAAACTAAGAGCTCTCATAAAATCATCCAAAGCAAATTTTGAGAGAAAAATAGCTAAAGACTCAAAAGACAATCATAAGGCCTTCTTTAGCTATAGTTAGAAATCTGGGAGGAAACTCCCAGATATGCTCAGAACTAGTTCAAAATGATGTGAAGATTACTGATCCTACAGACATTGCCAACATACTGGCTGACAGGTTCAGTGCAAACTTCTTCCCCTCCCCAAAAGGAGAGATATCTATACCAAGTGATTGCAGCCCCCAAACATCTCCAACGCCCAAGTGAGAACTGCTCTCTCCAAAGCAAAAAACACAGCATCCATGAGACCTGATGGTGTCCCCGGCTGTGTGCTCCACGAACTCAACGAGGAATTAAACCCACAGCTAGGACAGCTGTTTAATCATAGTCTTACCTCTGGATACGTACCCAGGGAGTGGCGCACTGCAACTGTGGTCCCACTTCACAAAGGCGGTGCTTCCACCGACCCTGGAAATTACCGCCCATTAGCTTGACAAGCCTTATCTGCAAAGCCATGGAGAGGATCATAATGGACCTCATAAATAAAGACATAGGGAATTTGCAGACTTTGGATCCATCCCAGTTTGGCTTTGTCAAAGGCAGATCATGCCTTTTAAACTTGGTTGACTTTTTTGAAACAGTCACCAAAGCCATTGATGAGGGAAAGGCAGTCCATACAGCCTACCTCGATCTGGCGAAGGCCTTGATACAATACCCCACTCGGGTATCATTGAAAAACTCATCAGCTTAAATGTTAACCCATACATCACAAGATGGGTTGCAAACTGGCTGAGTGACAGAACCCACAGGGTCAGAGTTGCTGGCGCCATGTCAGACTCAAAGCCTGTCACAAGTGGTGTACCACAGGGCTCAGTCCTGGGCCCACTCTTGTTTGGCATCTACTTTTCCAAGTACAAGCAAACACAGGAGGGTTATGGCTGACAAAGTTTGCAGATGACTGCAAACTGGGCCATAGTAGAAAACACATCTGACACAGATATCCTTCAGAAGGGTCTCACAGAAACGGATAACTGGTGCCAGAGCCATGGCCTAAAGTTAAATGCCAAAAATGCATAGTCATACCCTTCGGGAAAAACAAGGTTACCCCTAGCTACCAAATAGGTGGCAATCCACTGAGCACAGAAGAAGTTATCAGGGACCTGGGGACCCAGGTTGATAGTAGTCTGTCATTCGACACCCATGTAGCTAAAGTAGTTAGGAAGACCTTCTACATTGCCCACCTTATCATGAAGGGATTCTCATCTAGATCAAGGGAGGTCATAGTCTCCCTATACTCATCACTCATCAGACCAATGATTGAGTATAATGCCCCATTCGAATGTATCTGACCCGACACTTGCAGCAGCTGGAGAGGCCACAAAAGTTCCTCACCAAAAGGATAAAGGGTCTCAAACATCTGTCCTATGCTGCCCGACTGAAAGAACTCCAGCTCTATTCAGTCGCACCGCTTGCTCAGAGGTGACCTTTGCCTAACATACAAGGCCATGTCAAACCCAGATTTGATGAATATGCTTCACCTCAAAAATCTAGATCCGTCAGAGCCACAAGGGCGGAGACTTAAACCTCGACACGGCTATTAATAGGACGTGCTGGAGGGATAGATTCATCACCCAAAGACTCCCTATGCTGTGGAATAAAATCCCGGTATATGTGAGGCAGAGCACCTCGCTGGCCTTGTTCAAGAGAAATCTTGACCAATGGATGGGAGATCGCAGATATACCCCAGGGATTACCTCAGTGTCACTGCTCAACAGAGGCACAGCAAAATAATGGGTATAGTTCCCCATACTAAAGGGGTGGCGTAAGCCACAAAACTATGGGCTAGGCTTGTAAATGCCCTCGGGCAGATAGCCTAGTATGAACCTATGAACCTATGAATACATGAAACGCCACAACCTTGCAGCACCTTTCATTGCAAATAAATAAATAAATAAAGTTTGCTTTAAGCTATTTACTTAGTAATGAATTCCATCAGACAAACATATTTACAGATCAAGGTGACAGCAGGCACAGATATTCTTTGTTAAAGAATATATTAGACAAAGAAAGAACAATTTATTTAAATTAACCCAGTAATGTCTGTAACATGTTGCTATCAAAAATTTGCACATTCACTAAATAATCATATCTGACAATTTGCTTCTAAAGGACAAGACTTGATTTCAGGACCTCAATATTTAAAAAAAAAAATCAGGAATGAAATAAGAAACAGCGCACACGTGCACACACAGACACACACACACACACACACACACACACACACACACACACACACACACACACACACACATACGCACACACACACACACACACACACACACACACACACACACACACACATATGTATGCACTATGCATTTATTTCAAAAATTGGTTAGGTATATAATTAAAACTGTATATAATGCATGTCCTATTTATGCTTCTTTTAGACAGTAGTGAAGTTATTATACTGTGTTAATCAAGCACATTTTTGTCTCAATGCTGATTCTCAGATGTTCACTTTTTTATGTAGTAGTTCTAGCAAACTGTACAGATGTCATCACCAGCTTTTTAGTCTATCAGCTCTTCAAAGCATGATGGTACTTTATAAGATGTTAAAGAGAAATGTAGTTGACTAGGGTTTACCACCTGTGGGCTGTCAATCTGTTGTCAAAGCACTGTCTTCCAATGCTGGTGTTCCACCATAGATCAAAGGGCCGCTTGGAGAGAAATTCAGTTACTCTGATGACACATTCTCATGAAAAACAAGTCAGCTGTAACCAGGAGACACCCCCATGTCATGGTCTTGTATCTTTCTGTTTATATATATTTTCCATTTCCGAAATTGAAATATTTAAAATGACATTTACATCAACAGTGCTGAAGCTAGAACTCTCTTAAGAATGTATTTTTTTTATTTTGTATTTATTAATCATATTTTCTTGGAAAAAGCATGACTGCACAATATTATTTGCATGTTCATAGTTACTTTCATTGCTATGTTCTTTCTAGCCATGAATGCCTTTTACTTCCCATGGGATCAGAAAAGCTTTGCTATATGCATCATTTCTGTGATACTGCCATTTAAAATTGACATGAAAAATATGAAACTGGACTTTCAAAAGACCAAATTGACTAATCTTGCAAGACCTCATTCTTTACATAGAAGAGTGGTGCTCATATTGCATGTGCTATATAGGATGCATAATTGGTTTGAGAGCATTTGGTTTCTCCATAGAGTCAACTCCTGGAATAAGGCCAGTAAACTTGGTTACCAGTTAAAAAGAACCAGCATGTTTGAATTGTAATCACCTCAGCTGGAATTTCCCCAACTACTGTCCAGCATAAGAATCTCAGAACTTTAGGTCAGCTTATTGCTATAGCGTCTTCTGCGTGGAGACGTGTGTGAATGGACGTACCTTCGTTGAAGGTTGTGTGGCAGAGCTGGCAACTCGGTACGTAAAAATCAACTGCCAATCATTAGCGGACCAGAGTTCCGCTATGGCGACCCCTAACTGGGAAAAGCCAAAAGACACAACAACAACAACAACATTTTTGACTGCTCATATTTCCTGTTTTACATATAAAAAGTAACATGTCTTGTTTTTAACTCTTTCATATCTACAGTGCCATGCCTGGCCTTCTGTTACTCATGTTTACAGCATGAATTTTGAACAGCAAGTGTCCATCATGCATCTGTAGCCCCTATGACTGCTCCTTACCTAATGTCAGATATTCTGCTCAAGTGACCAGTTTGAGCTGCACAATCCTGAATAAAACATTCAATCATTGTGCATCCTTATCTGCATGTAATAAAAAAGTACACACACCCCCCCCCACACACACACAGGAACATTGTCTTTTACTATCTGGTTGATCACCAAGGACTAGGCCTTCCTACAGGGTGGGCGGGTGGGTATGTCATTTTGGTTAGACAAAATGCAAAACTGAGAAATGAAAGGATTGTGGAAAGTTGGAGACTGAATTGGAGAGACTGAAAGGATGTTTTGTCTGTTGGAGGACCTTAAACCAAGGTATGGGCTGTTGAATGAGTACTGACTGATGTATAATGCAGCAGTTAGTGTTGTCACACAGGTGAAAAGTAATAAGTATATGTAAGAAAAGAAAAGAGGTCAAGGTAATAAATGAATAAACCCAGCTGCAAGTATGGAGGCGAGGGACTGGAGTAATATAAAGTAATTTAGGAATATGAATAGAGTATGAAGTAGCACAAGGGACATAGTAATGCACAATTGGATTATGGAGAGTGATGGCTGTGCAAATAGTGGGTATGGAAGGAGGTATGGGAGGTGCTATAGGGGCTGAGAGGCATATGTCCACTATAAAATATACAAATTACATTTCTGCATTGGTGGTAAAGGACATCACTGAGAATAAATAGGGGGTGGTAGAGGGACAAGAAAGCATGACGGAGTTGCAGAGAAGAAAAGGAGGTGACTAATCTGCATATCTGGTAGGGGTATGAAAGGGTATGTGGATTATGTGAGATGCAGGGTAAAGGCTGGAATGGACCAGAAAAACTTATGTTTCATTTAGTGGCAGGGCAGGTAAAGAAGGTAATACTTTGGGGATAGATGGATGAAGGGGAGTTTGAAATTGAGTGTCAGAAGCTCAACAATGAGTTAGGAAGACTACAAATGGGTTGGGGAAGTGGCTGCAGGAAGGCTGATGCAGGATAGGTGGGGAACAGGAGGAACTAAGTTAAGGGTGCAGATTACAGGAGTGGAGGCAGTAAGGTTTAGGGATGGTAGTGAGTAATCTTATTCTTTTTGGGCTGGTTAGTCAAATGGAAAGAGGAAAGAGGAAGTTCTATTCTAGTCACTGCTGTGAATGGAGTCCATAACAAGAGAGAGGTAAGTGACGTGCAGTTTATGTATTGAAGATCTCTACTGATGTTTGTGACATAACTCCAATGTGACGGGGTTAATAAAGGATTGTAAGTGGAAAGTGAGACATTATGAGAGTCTCTTTAAGCTGGATAATTTATGCACTGGCTAAATGATTGTTAAAGACAACATGTCTTCTCTGCATTATGTTTTGTAATTTATGTCAGTGTTATGAAAATGTTAATGTTTAACTTCTTCTTTCAGCTTTTCCTGGTTAGGGGTCACCACAGCAGAACTCCGGTCCACTAATGGTTGGCAGTAGATTTTTTTACATGTGCCAGCTCGACGCCCAACCTTCAGTGAATGCACACCTATTATACACATGTCTTTTGAATGCCACTCGACCGTGGGGAGGACATGCAGACTACACACAGAAGGAGCTCCAGCCGAGAATTGAACATGAGAACCTCTTGCTGTGAGGCAACAATGCTACCACTGCACCACCTAAAAAGTAAAAAAAAAGACATACACTTCCAAAAGTTCAGGTGGGTCAGTATTTTGTAAGCAAGCATGTATAGTAAACTCCTCACTTAGAGATCACAAGTATAATATATCATAAATATGTGGCATATATCAGTGATACATTCATATTAGATATGACACAAAGTTATCTGAGCAAGAAAATACATTTTGGAGATTTTTTTCCATAGAAAAAAAAAATCATTGGATTCTGCTTAGTCAACTGTAAGGAAAACAGAAGTGCCAAATCTTTCATTTTTGTGAAGTTTTCATTTCAGGATTGGGTTTTGTGTGTGTGTGTGTGTGTGTGTGTGTGTGTGTGTGTGTGTGTGTGTGTGTGTGTGTGTGTGTGTGTGTGTGTGTGTGTGTGTGCGCGTGTGTGCATGTGAGTGAGTGTGTGTGCGTGTGGGCGTGTGTGCGTGTGTGTGTGTGTGTGTGTGTGTGTGTGTGTGTGTCTTTGTGAATGTTTGTGGGTAGGATGCAATAAATACTTGAGAGGAAATAAATGTATCTTGTATTTAGGTAACAGTGTGTATTATGTGCATGTGTCTGTACTGGTTTTCTGCAATGGTACTGTTAGGGAAAGGGTGTTTAGTACCATATTTTGTAGTCTTGGGGTTAGAGGCAGGAGTAGTTGCATGCTCTGAGTTACCACGCATGAATAAGATGTTGAAAGGCAGGCAGATCACAAATGATTAGGAGTTTTCTTGGTGATGTAAGGAGGCAAAGCATAACTGATTTTTTTTTGGTTAGGGGTTGAATACGCACACAGAGAAATGATAAACTGTTTGATGATACACACAGTATACACATATGTGCATTATGCAAGATATTTAGAGCCAATGTTTTGGTGGGGCAAACCTTGTAATTGCCCAGAACCCTCAAGTCCCTAAGGGCCCCCCAGATTCCTTTATGGTCTTTTTAAAGTAATAACTAATCAATAACTTCTTTGTAGTGAAATTTTAATCACTAAAACCATAGTATAATGACCACTTGTCCTATACATCAACTTTTCTTGAAATAACCAAACATTGCTTTACTTGGCTTGACCTTTATTTATATACAGAAAGTATATTTTTGTATTTCTAATGGTTCCATTAAAGGCCAACATTTTTTCTTCAAATTGTGTATCACTCCAGTTTAAACAGGACATAGTGCTAAATTTTATTTTGCACTATACATTCTTCAAAAACTTCAGGCTTAAAAACTTTCAGAAGAAAATGAGTGACAGAGTATCAGGATAAAAAATATTAAACCAAACGTACCAAAAAGGGTGATAACTAATAACAAAATAAAATAAAAAATATGGACAGAGCTTCACTCCACAGTTTTAATGCAGTCCTCTAAAAACTAAGCGCTTTCACCATACACAGATGGCTTCTTCAGAGTTAATAAGAGCCATTATCCAAAGTGCCATTTATGCAACACTCAGTCACTCATTCACCAATCACTTCCCTGCACAAAATCAATAATTACATTAATAAAAAACTATGCTATTAAGTCAAACATAATCATGCATACAATGATTTATGTTAAATACATAAAAAAAAAAATATATATATATATACACCAAATATATATATATATATATATATATATATATATATATATATTAAAGTTGTAAATCCTAAAAAGCATATTTCTAAATACTGCTTATAAATATATATTAATAATGGTAATGATAAAACACAGAAAAATACACTTATAAAATACTTATAATCTAATAATAACACTATAAAGGCAAAAGGACCTCTAAGCATACAAATACCTTACTTACTAAACTTCATATGCCCTTTGTTTTAACACTGGCATTATAGATATGCGGTCATTCAAGCCGGGTTCACAGGTTGCATTTAGACTAATTTGCTATTTTTATTCTAGCAGTTCAACTTTAAGCTTGTCATCCCCCCCTCTTTCACTTGGAATAACCCTATCAATCACAAAGAAGATAAACCTCTTATAATTTGGACAGGTAATACTATGTGTATCTATACCTCTTGTTGGTAGGTACTGTTGTCACTAATTAGTCGCGACAACCTTACCATTTGCCCCCTAACAATACTTTTGCGTTGATGGGGCAGATGACAACTTTGATAATTGAGTAGTATATTTTTTATATATTTAACATAAATCATTGTATGCATGATTATGTTTGACTTAATTAATAGCATAGTTTTTTGTTAATGTAGTTATTAATTATATGCAGGGAAGTGATTGGTGGAATGAGTGATTGAGTGTTGTATAAATGTCACTTTGGATAATGGCTCTTATTAACTCTGAAGAAGCCATCTGTATATGGTGAAAGCGCTTAGTTTTTAGAGCACTGCATTAAAGCCGTGGAGTGAAGCTCTGTCCATATTTTTTATTTTCTTTTGTTATAGGGTAAAAAATAATGTTCTGTGTTGGAACATAATTCAACATTATGCAAGGTAGAGGGAAATTTGGGACACAGAGAAAATGTGTTTCATTATGCAATGAAGATATATACATATGGATATTGTGAATATTATAGCAGTATTAATATTGATTGCTGTGTTGACATTTTGCTTTGCTGGTCACATATGTTATACAGCTGGGCATTGATTTTCTAGCCATAAAGTTTACACTCACATTTTGTTTGTTATCTTAGTAAAGAACTTTCAATGCCTTTGAAATAAATCTAAAAACAGATACATGGAACTGGAATAACAACAAGGAGGGAAGGACCATGCACATTTCATTTATGTATCAATCCTGAAAGCAATAAACAGAGTGCAGTCCACTAATCATGCATTAGTTTAAGTCTTAACAAACTCGGCTTGAGAAATTGACATAGTAAGCTCTTATATTTGCACTAACTCATCTCTACCAAAATGAAAATCAGGCAATATTCAAGTTAGCAGTATGACACTGGCTGATATGGTCCATCATAATGTTTAAACATAGCTGGTGAGGTACTTGTCAGAAAAACTGGAAATTTTCTTTTCACATTGGGCACAGTTATAGACAGCAACCTAATGATGACAGGAAAAAAAAAGAATAAAAATGTGACTGTATGCCATGCTTTTTTCTTACCTCAATTTTGTATTGATTAGCAGCCATTTTACAATTTATTGTTTAGTCATTTGTGTAGCTGTGTAGTAGTGACTATTAACTCCAATAAATATCAATATCTTTTAATTAGATCATTCTTCTACACAAAATAAATGGAATCAAATCAAAGAATATCTATTTTGTAATATCTTGTTTAACTTGTATAATGATTAGGACTCTCTAAAGCTGTGGCCATCTGTTACTAATGCAGTTCAAGTGCTGAAGACAAGAGGTCAAGGAAGAGTGTTAGTTCACTGTATAGCTCAACAATTAAATTTCTATTTTCCCATTTTTTCCTAGAATAGACCAATTAAATAATTAGTGCTATAATGCACTACACATTATTTATGGCTACTCTCAGGTTTCAAGTATAAAGCTTGAGATAAAGAAGATGGTGCCAAGTACTTGGTTCATTGTATTACGTTACATGCCAGATTGTCTGAACTGCAAAGCATCTCCACATGACATTATTACAATGGTATTGACTTTACAGTGCCTGTCATGTTCATGTGATACTCTCATATTGTACACTACGGAAAGCACAGGAGCTTTAGCAAATACAGAATCTCAGAATATAAAAGTAAAATGTAATTATAAGCATTTCAGAGAATTTGTTAATATGTGTGCTTGCTTTAGGTGGGGTAAACTGAGTATGATACTTTCTGCAGTAATGCATGGAAGACACTAACGTTACAAAATGTTCATTACTAACAAATTAGGATAATCTTCATTCAGCTATTTTGCTAACTGCTGTATATTATATAACTTAAGAATTATTATTTCAGAAAGAATAAATTGCAAATTTAAAGATAAACAAAATAAATTCAACATTGCGCTGCATTAATTTACTATCAGATTGTGAAATTATTCCTTACCACAGGAATGACCTTCAGCGTTTGCCCTCACCTTGTGCAGCTCACTTGGGTATATTAATGATCACGCTAAGCTTGTCATAATCTACTTGAATGCATGCAACTGATCTGAAAGCCAAGAGTTTAATTTTAGACTGGTGTATTTGCTCATTGCTTACATATTCAGATTTTTAATGATGTGATACTGCATCATAAGCACTGAGGCAAGGAATGCCACCTGACAGAACATTTCAGTGAAAGAATCATTCTTAGCGAGCTCAGTAGGCAGGCAGTGACAGCACAGAATGCCATAAATGGGAGTGCTGATATTTGCTATCAGCATATACCTGTGCACTGTTAACAAGTGATGCACTCTTTCAACACTGTCAGCATTAAAACTCAAAGATTCCATTCAGTGAAACGAAAGCCACTCAGTATTGACAAAGATATGTGGTCTTTTTCAAAGACATATTTATGATTGTTTGTTGCTGGGGAGTGAACATTCTTGACTGATTAAATCTGGGCAGATAGTACAGTTACAGGCAATATTAACCACTTTCTAGTGAAATCCCAAATAATTATTTAGCTCCTTCTTCATGTACTGCTTATCAATATGATAAACATTTAGCAATTGCCATTATTCAGGTGAAAGAGAATATATCAGTAAACAGCCCTGCATATTTATTATAATCTGTTTAATATACTTCTTTAGGGCTATACAAAATAATGAAGAATGTTTGAAATTAAATGGTAAGTCTATTTTGTTAAAATGCTTAAAGAATGATAACTGTATCAAGCTAAGATTTCATGATTATACTCCACGAAGAAATTAAAATTAAAATACAAAATTAGTCAAGCAGTTTGCAATGTACAAACACAAAATTGGTTAACAAATTAGACAAATTGTCTCATGTTAGATGACACAGTAATTATTCTCAGATTTGAAAAATCTTATTCTTCTAAAATCTATAAAATATACTTTCAGCAAACTTGTAGTAATGCTACTCACTTCTCAATGTGCTAATTTTTAAATGCTGTTATCTGAGTTTTTTGTGTCTGTGTGTGTGTGTGTGTGTGTGTGTGTGTGTGTGTGTGTGTGTGTGTGTGTGTGTGTGTGTGTGTGTGTGTGTGTGTGTGTGTGTGTGTGTGTGTGTGTGTGTGTGGGTGTGTGTGTGCACGTGCACGTGTGTGTGTGCGTGTGTGTGTGTGTGTGTGTGTGTGTGTGTGTATGTGTTTGTGCACTCGCATGCGTGTGTACTATTGTGTATGGATATGCTTCTATTGGTGGATTATATCACCTTATGCATATTCATAGTTAAGTGTCATTAGGTGAAGCACTACACTTAAACTGTTAGCATTTACCAACTTTTCTCCTGGAAGTTAATCAAATATATTATTATTTTGGAGTTCTATGCTAACTGAGCTGACTTTATCCTCTAGCAATGAGATGCAGTGAATTCCTTTCAGTATACTGGGAAAGCTTGTAAAGCTGAGGTAAGAATGTCAGAATTCTGAAAGATGGTAATGCAAAAAATTACATTTGGGAGCAATAATAATTTATACATTTGTGGAAAGAATGTCTTTACTTAGCATATTGGTAATGACTGTTGACAAAATGACAGGTCTTGTTGGTACATCGGCATAAACACAAAAGTCCTTAAATGGTGCCCCCCATTATGTCCAAAAAGTGCTCAGAGGTACGATTTCTCCTGTCATTGCTATAGTTCACATATGTAAAAGAGGGCCACATTTCAGCAACTTTTTATAGAACACACAGTGTGTGTATGTGTGTGTGTGTTTGTGTGTGTGTGTGTGCGCATGCACGCATGTATGTGCCTGGAAATGCACATGTACACACTTGTACTTGTGAAATTATATACGAAATCCGCACTACTTTTAAACTACATTTTTAATTATATCAGTTATTTGTCAGCGTGTTAGATTATGCAAAAGCATCATTTTCCAGTGGTGACTAAGGAGGCCTAGCATCTATTTATGTAATGTATTAGGAGTGACATAGTAGGCACATAAAGATGGAGGGAATTAAACCTAGCTCTACAAGAAAAAGCTCATTAAGAGTCCACGTACAATGGGAAAAATGGAATTATTTATTTATTTAATATGGTAGCCAAGGTAGAGCACTGATGTTCATAGGTTCATAGGTAGGTACTAGGCTATTGGCCCTAGGGCCTATATAAGCCTAGCCAAAAAGGTACCCTGGCTTTCGCCATTCAAGAAAATTATTTACCTGTGCCCCTGTCAAGCAGAGCCACAGAAGTGATCCCCGTGGTGAATTTCCTATTTCCCATCCAATCATCAAGATTTTTCTTGAAGAGTGCTAATGAGGAGCTTTGTTTGATATAGATAGGTAGTTTGTTCCAGAGTATGGAAAGTCTCTGGGACAGGAATCTATCCCTCCAGCATGTTCTGTTTATTGTGGTGACAAGGTTTAGGTCCCTACAGCATATAGCTCAGAGGGATTGGGATTTCATTAAGTGCAGCATGTCCAACAACTCTGGGTTTGACATAGCTTTGTATGTTAGGCAGAGATCACCTCTGAGTAGGCGATATGCGATGGAGTAAAGCTGGAGTTTTTTGAGACGGTCTGCATAGGGCATTTGTTTGAGGCTGGTAATTTTGTGAAGTATTTCTGCAGCCTTTCTAGTTGTTGTAGATGTCTTGTGAGGTACTTACCAAAGGGGCATTGTACTCTATAATGGGTCTAATGAGTGACGAGTAGAGGGGAACAATGACCTCTTTTTTCCTGGATGAGAAACCTTTTTTGATGAGGTGTGCCACATAGAAGACTACTGTGTCGATGAGATTATCAAAGGAGAGACTACTGTCCACCTGTGTCCCAAGGTCTCTTATCACACGTTTGGTGTTAAGTAGACTACCACTTATGTGGTAGCTCGTGGGTACAGAGTTTTTACCAAAAGGGATTACAATGCATGTTTTGACACTGAGCTTGAGGCCATGGTTTTGACACCAGGCATCTGTCTCAGTGAGGCTCTTTTGTAGGATGTCCTTATTGTTAGGAGTTTCAATTGTGGCTCCCAGTTTGCAGTCATCTGCGAACTTCGTTAGCCAAAGACCTTCTGTGTTAGCCTGTACTTCAGAGAAGTAGATACCAAACAGGAGAGGACCCAAGACTGTACACTGTGGTACTCCACTTTTCACTGGTCTGAAGTCGGATTTGGAGTCTGCAACTTTCACAGTTTGGGTTCTTTCAGTGAGCCCATTGGCAACCAATCTTGTGACATAGGGATTTATACCTAGTTTATTAAGTTTATCTATAATTCCAGAGTGAGGGATGGTGTCAAAAGCCTTGGCGAGATCTAGATAGGCTGTGAGAACCACCTTACCTTCATCTATAAAAAAAAAAATGAGGAGATATTCCCTTTTGCTGTGGTGAACTGTCCAATAAATAATCCACAAACCAAAAGACAGCTGGTTCACCCAGGCTAACACTGTGCTGAAAAGCAAATAAACTGTCTGTGCAATCCAGTAATAAAAGTTATGTTAACATCAAGAATTTAATGAAAAGAATGAAATAAAACAAAATAAGAACAAAAATAATAAAAATTAAGTCCCTTGGCCAACGATAAGCACTTTTCCCTTGTCCAACGATAAGCGCTTTTGAATAGTTCTTCAGATCGTATAATCAAATGGGACATTCATCTGTATATATAAGCCAGTCAGAATTATTCACCCAATGAGAATATCAACACCAAAGTTTCAGACAATCCATATTTGGATTTCTCCATCTGATTTGCATAAACCAGGTTAACAATCCCATTTTCTAAAAGGATGCCTCTCACAGCTTGCTAATGTTCAGTACTAATGAAATATGCAAAGTAGGTGATGTTAGTAACCAATAGCACTTCCAAAAGGTATTGGAGTCAGAATATGCAAAACAGGTGAACTAAACAGCCAATAGTGGCTTCCAAGAAACAGCAAAAGACAAATCTGCTAGCCTTCATGTATTCTTATTGAAAAACTTATCAAATAATTCCAAAAGCAGTTCTTCACATATTTCTATTATTCAATAGAGGAAAAATGGCACGAACAATAAGTGGATGATCTAAGTAGCCAATAGTGGCTTCCAAGGAGCGGTAAAAAACAAATCTGCTGACTTTCATAAATTCCTATTATGAAACTTATTTTCTTTAATCTAATTAACCCAAAATAAGTTTTTCACATATCTCTGATGTCCAGTGATGGAGATTACAAAAAATAATATATATAGTAGTAAGCATCGCTATCAAAAAAAATAGGCGATGTCATTACTAAAATTTCATTTCCCAAGACAGGAATATAGCAGGACAATTACTAAGTGACAATAAATGTCATGGCCACATTTGTACCTCGATAAATTCACATGGTGACTGCCTATAAGTTTTTCCTGAGAAGAGTAAAGGTATGTTATTTCACTCTAGCAATGTATGCAAGTTTCAGACTTCATTTCATCCATCCAAGGTCAGTATATATAAGTTTCTGACTTCATCCCATCCATTCGAGATCAATAGGGGATTTTTACTAAAATTTCACCATCTCTGTTCAGATGTTTATCATACTGTCCAGTTTTGTTTGGATGAAACCAGAGCAGGAAAATTATGGGTATATTAAACTACAAATAGCATATGTTTACAGCATCAAATCTTCTAATCTTGACACTAACATAATCAAACTTAACCAAACTTCTATTAGGACATAAATGCTCTTATAAAGCAACATAATATGTATGTTATTTCACTATAGCAATGTATGCAAGTTTCAGACTTCATCCCATCCATCCAAGATCAATATGTATAAATTTCTGACTTCATCCCATCCATTCAAGATCAATAGGAGATTTTACTAAGATTCCACCATGTCTCTTCAGCTATTTATCATTCATAACTTATGATCTTGTTAGCTCATGGTCGATCTGCATCTCTTCAAGACAGGTTTCAACAGTATAACACTATTCAACCCCGGATGTTGATCAACTCTAAGGTTTATTATCCATTTGGTTTCCCTAAGTTCAGTTATGTTCTCAATATCCCCTTTTTTTGGACCAATATATATGGTCTCTATAGCTTTATATGAAAACAAGTGATCTTTATGCTGACTGACATGATTAGCTAGGGCATTATGAACATCTTGGTTCACAATGTCCCTTTGATGCCTCTGTATGTGTTTCTTAGGCATTTGGTTAGTTTTGCCTACATAAATGACTGGCATGATCTACATGTAGCCAGATAAACAACATTGCTCATGGTACAGTTTGCTTTGACATCAAATATATAAAGTCTCTTCGTTCTTGGATGCTCAAACTTGTTGCTACTATCTATCAGAGTACAAATATGGCAATTGCCACACATGAAAGTCCCCTACTGTCCTTGAATCCACTTCGTCTTTTGTGTATTTATACACAATAATCTTTTCAGATTCCTCTTGTTTTTGTAGCAGAAATGTGGTCTTTCTCCCACTATATCTTTCAATTGGGAATCTTGCGTTAAAGTGGGCCAAAATTGTTGGATTATTTGCTGAATTTGATAGTTATCCGTGCTATACGTTAGAGCAAATCAGGTCAGTGTATCTTTATCCTTCTTCCTATCTTCCTTTTCCTGCATTGGTAACCTCAAGTCTTTCTCCTTATAGCCTCTTTCTTTCAAATTTTCCTGTAAAATGCTCACCTCTCTATTACGTGTGTTCTCTCGGTTACAACGTTTATAGATCCTATTAGTTTCATTTCTCATGATTTTTCTGGAAATATGTCTAGGATGCATACTGCTTTTCAGCAGATAATGGTTATGCCAAGTACTTTTCCTGTGTAGTTCGATTTCTAGTTCTCCTATTTCATTGAGCATAACATTAACATCCAAAAAACTTACTGTGTGTTTAGAATAGTTAGAGCTAAAAGTCAAGAATGAGGTGGTTGTATTCAAATAATTATGAAAGAGTTGAAATTGCTCTATACTTCCTTTCCATAAGATGAACAAGTCATCTACAAAACACCCATAGTACAGAATGTTATCAAATCATGGGTTGTCAGTATTTAAAACAAATTCCAACTCCCATTGAACTAGAACTAGGTTTGAATAACTATTGGCACAGGGGGTGCCCATGGCAACCCCATTTCTGTAAATAGTTTTTTTCACCAAATAAGAAAAAGTTATTCTCCATAATCAACTCAAGTAGGTCAGAAATAGTTTGAGTCTCTAATGCATTCTTCCTTGCAGATTAGTCTTCTTATTGAATTTATACCTGCTTCATTCGGTATGGTAGTAAAAAGACTACTGATATCTAATGTGGTAAGAAGAAGGCTAGATTTATCCATTATTGCTTCCATCACTGGATGCAATTTTTGAAGGAAATCATCTGTCTCTTAACATTGTACCATGATTCTTTACAATTTATTTCAGTTCTCTTTCTACAAATAAAGACATATTTTCTGTAATCCAACCTTGGCCGGAAACAATAGGACGTAATGGTGGATCTTGAAGCTTTTTATGTATCTTCGGTAAGCCATTAATACTGGGAACTGTAGGATTAGTGACATCTAGGAAGTTAAATAGATCTAAGTCAATTTGCCTTTGTAAAACCATATCATGTAGATATGATCTAACTTTATGTATAGCTCGATTAACATCCAAACGTGTAACAGCAGTATAAGTTTTCAAATCCTTTAACATTTCTTCCATTTTACTGAAATACCATGAGGAATCCATAACTACTATAGCTCCACCTTTGTCTGCTGGTTTCAGTATAACTTCTCTATTCTGTTGTAAATGCTGAATAGCTTCCCTCTCTTCTGAGGTTATGTTACTGAAATGTTTGGTACTGGGATCCGACCTCAATTTCTCTACTTCATTGGTACATAATCTTGTAAATAACTCAACTGCTGGATGGCTAACTGGTACAAATGTGCTAGGTTTTCTTGGTTTCTTGTTGAACTCCTGTTTATTACCAGATATATTCTTCAATGTAACATTTCAACCAAAACATTTAAGATCAATGACGAATTCACTTAAATCAGATCTAAAAGAGGGAATAAAAGTCAAACCTTTTTGCAATATTGACTGTTCAGCTGCTGTTAAAACACAACTGGATATATTCACCACTAACGATTTGTTCACATCAGGGGTTTTTTCCTCTTCCAGTCTTGATTTTGTGATCTGTTGCTTGTATAGTAATTCTGCTTCAGAAAAATTGGCAAAGTAGTAGTGGCTGGTAAGTGGGCACCCTTTCATTTAGGTATAGACCCTGAAGTAGATGTTTCAGTAGTGTTAGTTAAAATGTTGTCAGAACCTGGAAGTTCCTGCTCTGCTGAGAATTTCTGAACTTCACTTTCAATACGTGAATTGTCCACAAAGTTAATATTGCATGTCTCCAGATTTACTTTTCCATTACTAAATTTACTGTTACTAAATGTTGGAACATGTTGTCTCTGTCCAACTAATTGTTCCTCCCTTGGCCATTTGAAGATATGTCCATGCTTGAAATCCAATACATCTCTATTCAGTTTTTTAATTTTCTGTTCTTTTATTTTAGTCTCATAGATATTCAAATTAAACTGTAACGTTTCCAGTCTATTTATATGATAAGGAGTTAAATTCACCTTTTCTAGTTCTATCTGTTTGTCTTGTATCTGTTGAAAAGTCTTCTCTTCTTCTGGTTTAAAATATTCTAACAGAAGTTTGATGTACCTGAAGCTGGTTTCAAGACTGATCGCCTGCCAGCTTGCTAATAATGAAGGATGTTGATTCCCATAATTGTTGATTTGTTAGCCAAAGACCTTCTGTGTTAGCCTGTACTTCAGAGAAGTAGATACCAAACAGGAGAGGACCCAGGACTGTACACTGTGGTACTCCACTTGTCACTGGTCTGAAGTCGGATTTGGAGACTGCCACTTTCACAGTTTGGGTTCGGTCAGTGAGCCCATTGGCAACCGATCTTGTGACATAGGGATTTATACCTAGTTTATTAAGTTTATCTATAATTCCAGAGTAGGGGATGGTGTCGAAAGCCTTGGCGAGATCTAGATAGGCTGTGTGAACCACCTTACCTTCATCTATGGCTTTGGTGACTGCTTCAAAGAAGTCTATCAAATTTAGGAGACATGATCTGCCTTTTACAAACCCAAACTGGGTGGGGTCCAGAGTTTGGAGATTACCAATGTCTTTGTTTATAAGTTCTGTGATGATATGTTCCATGGCCTTGCAAACCAGGCTCATCAGGCTAATAGGGCGGTAGTTCCCGGTGTCCATGGTGGATCCCCCTTTGTGCAGTGGAATAGCCATTGCTGTGCACCACTCAGTGGGCACAAAGTCTGAGGTGAGGCTATGATTAAACATTGTACTTAGTTGGGGTGCCAGTTTGTTCTGTATTTCGTGTAGAATGACCCCTGGGATGTTGTCAGGTCCCATGGATGCTGTGTTCTTGGCTTTGGAGAGTGTGTTTTTTACCTATGCAGCCATGATTACAGGAACTTTGCATTCTTCCTGTATAGAGATGGGCCCTTTAGGGGGTGAGAGGGGGGTAAAGTTAGCACTGAACCTATCTGCCAAGATGCTGGCAATATCAGTTGGTTCTGTATATTTAGTGCCATTGTGCTGTAACTCAGGGCAGATCTAAGTGTTCCCATTGAGATTCTTGGCATAGCTATAGAATGCTTTGTGGTTGTCTTTAGAAACAGTGGTGATTTTGTTTTCGTAACTAGCTTTGGAGGATTTTATGAGGGATCTCAGCTTCTTATTCAGGCTGACCAGAGAGTTCCTCCAATCATGGGATTTTACTCTTTTTTGCAGCAGTTTCTTTCTTCTGTTGTAGAGTTTGTTTATGGCAGGGGACCACCAGATTGCCTTACTTTTTTTGGAGGAAAGCATCCTGGTTCTGTTAGGGATAGCACAATCCATGCACTTGTGTAAATGCCTATAAAGTTCATTTGTGTAGGATTCTGCTGTCGTACCTCTGTTGTCCATCTGCATGGGTGTCGTGAAGTTTGCCACTTCTGTCTTAAGAAGCGTAAAGTTGGCTTTGGAGAATTTTTTTATGGTGTTTTCCCTAATGGCAGGTGGGGGTTGGATGTGGATATCTAGGGTGATTAGCTTGTGGTAGGATCTGACCAACGAAAAATTGACCTCTGCTGTGGAACACCAGTCACCCATGTAGGTAATGACCAGGTCTAGGATATTGCTGTCCCTGATGGGGGTGTGGATAAGTTGTTGCAAGGCATTGGAATTTATGAATTCCAGAAAATGTTGAGCAAAAGAGTTGGTACATGAGTAGTTTTCCCAGTTAATGGTGGGGTAGTTGAAATCGCCAGTTATTAGGGTGTTAGGTAGTACCATAATATTTTCCAGTGTATCAAGAAATGAGGTGTGGGAATCCTGGGGCATGGTGGGGGATCTGTTGCAAGCTACAATTTGGATTGTGGTCTTGCCCAGAGTTAGTTGCACTTGGATAATCTCGGATGCATTATGCTGAGCAACTAGCCTGGTGGTGTGGATTTCCTTAGTGAATATGGACACACCTCTGCCTTTAGTCTTTCGGTCCTGGTTAGGTGGCCGAAAGGTGTGGTATGAATTATAGCCTGGTAATACAGGGGTGCTGTCTGGAGTCTTGAACCAAGTCTCTATCACTGCACAGATTTTTATGTTCTCCAGTTTAAGGAGTGCCTCGAGTGAGTGCATTTTGAAGTTTAGACTTCTAGCACTGAGTAGCATTACCATCAGATTTTGCTTGCTTGTACCTGTTACAGTGGAGAATTTGTCATTTGAGCCTTGCCTAAAAAAGGCACTATGGGGGTGGCAAGAGCATTAGCCAGTATTCAGAATCCCAAGGGCGACAGGTGCAGGCCATCTCTGGCAAAGCATCATGGTCTGTCGTTCAGGTCATCCCAGGCAGACAGCTACTAGATCCCTTTAGAACGACACCAGAAGCTTAGCCAATTGTTGAAGTGAATCATTTTGTCCTTGTACTGTGGTATCATTCTGGGTGATGGCAGGATGCTACTCGGGGCTAGGGTCATACCTGCCTGGGCTACAAGACTGGAGAGCTCCTCCATGTCTCTTTTCATGTAGTCCAGGGAGGTACATCTCAGGTCATTCACACCAACATGGACAATGACAGAGTCATATTTGTACTTGTTGTGGAGTGAGCTGAGTGCATGTGTTATGTGGCGGATCCTGGCACCTGACAGGCAGCTGGCAGTAATTTTCTCCTTGTTTAGCCTGATGAGTGGAACATCAGTGTGCCTGACTAGAGTCACCTATGACTAGAGTGTTGGGTATGTTATGCCTTATGGGCTGTGGTTGAGTGGCACACTGAGTTTGTGGGCTATGTGTCATTTGGATTGTGTTGGGGGGTAGAGGTTGCTTGTGTTTCTGCTTTGGAGGTCTATCTTGCTTGGGCAGATTTTTATTGAGATCCTGCATGAATGTAGGTGTGTGTTTTGTGTTTTTATGTGTGGGTTTTGGTGGTGTAGGTTTTGAGGGACTATGTGATGAGTGTGATGTGATGCAAGTGTTTACCCTCTCCTCTTGACTGTCTAGCCCAGTCTTTGGTGAAGAGAGCTTTGCTTCAGTTTGGCTATATAAGTACATCTCTCACAGGCTGTAGTGTTGGGTGGTAGGAGGAGAGGGTTGTCAGTGTACATGAGGCAATAGCTGCATTGCCCCAAGATGCCCAGATTCATCAGGTAGACAGGAAAAAACACCGGGAGCTGACCCATAGACATGCCTGGATAGGTGCTTATTTATTAAGTACTAAAAACTGTTTTCCTCTAGACTAGTGAGGAAAGTTGAGTGCTGTAGTAATTTGTAGCTTATTTAGTGCTTACAACAAGTTCTGAACAAGTGCTGAGCTCAAAGAAACAGATGTGAGTGCTAAAACTAAAAAACTGGCTAGCTCTAAGGGAAATTTTGAAGAGCAGACTTTATGGCACCGGGAATGGTTTAACCCTAGCTAAGTTTCGATGCATAAAGTCAGTGACAGCTGGTGACTTCAAATCAAAGGGGGGCTGCAGGAGACAGCTGAATGGATGGGGCCAATGGGAAGGGGTGTGGCCCACTAGAAAAAGGCAGAGCTATGCTCAAAACCACAAAAACTGGTGCTTTAAATACGCTGCTCTGGGTACCAAACTGTCATTATGAGAGTCCAATCAACACAAAATTAAGTGGACAAGAAAAAAATATTTCAATGCATTGGCTACATGACAGCTTACTTAATATCTAGATGGAAACAAAATGGTTGTGAGGCATGAAAAAATAAATTACTTTTTAAATACATTGCTGGAATGCCAGTCGAAATAAAGTATAGAAAAACAAGCAGCACTCAACTCAAACCACTTCTTGCACTGCAGTTCTAATTATAGTTTGTATTCAGCTTTATAAAAGTACCAAGTAACATGCTGAAAGTAGCAATCTCTGTGATGCAGATTACCCCACTTGTAAAAATGTTTCTTATACAAAAAAGAACTGCTGCGGTGCTGCCTGACAACTATCTTCTTGTTTCATTGGGAAAACATGATCAAAGTAAAAAATGAACAGCAAACAAGAAACAAGCTCAAGATAAATTGCTTAAAGGATTACTGCACATGTTATGGACCACACATGACAGATTAGCATTCTGTTTAATTTATGGGTAAAGCTTGCAAATATGACTGCAAGTCTCCAACAAATGTAACGATCTTCTGAAAATACTGTAATCCTGTCCTTTATTACAAATACTGTCATATGCATTTCAATACCTAAGGCTTATACGTTATCTAGCTATGTAAATATTATCTGCATGACAACAACAAAAAGACTTTCAATGTTGATAATTCTTTAACAGTATGCTTATTAAAGGTTACTTGCATCTTACAGACAAGCTTACCCGATGGTCATTAAAGCATTCCTACTTAAACACAGAGCAACATACACTGCAACAACATGCATTTTCTGAATAATAAGAAGCATAAATCAACAGTATACAAATATGACAGAAACCCATAACATTCTGCAAAATCAAGGATAAATGAAAAGCCACTGTAGTTCTTGTGTCTTCCTTGGATGGGGGGATACTTTGTACACTTACACTGCATAACTGCTCCTCGCCTTGCTTGGACAAATCCAGATTCACTAAATGGGGGAGTGGGGTACAACAAGTATGTCACAATTTGAAATGTCTCTGGCTGACGGTGATGGCCCTGACACATTTGTCATACTCTCAACCTCAGAGCAAGAAATCTGGACAAAGCCATAAATAAAAGTGGGAAATCTGAAACTTAAATGTCTGTCATTATTTCCTAACTTCAATCTTTAATGATTTGCTACTAATTCACCAGAAAATGACAATTTTATGAAAAACAGACCAAAAATGTGATGCAAAAATCTGTATACATATGCACACAGGCTCTTTGCCTCCATGGGTGCTGCTGACATACATATACTGTGAAAGACAGAATGGTGGGGGCTGCAAAGAATGAAATAAGCACAAAGCACACATAAAACCCCAGACTGGGGCATGCAATTTTAAGTGGGAGATTCAGAAACACCACTTCACTAGAATACATGGCTGCATGTTTGAAACACAATACTAAACAAACTAAATGACACAGGCAAAAATATATTTGCAAACCATTTACCATTTATATATTATGCATCACTTATTTGCTTTCTTTGCAATCATAATTAGTCCAGCTGCTCCAGCATTGCCTAGGGATATATTTTAATGTGCTTCAGTGATTATGACACAATTAAGTATAGGGGCAGGTTTGAATTCCTGACTAACCAAATTTCATTCTTAACAGTTTATGGCTTACAATCATATCTCTAAATTGCTAGAACATATATAAAACACTTACTAATGGCCTTACATTACCTCTTGGTGCAAGAAATCTAGACAAAGTCAGAAAAAATGGGGTACAAAGGAAAGGACCAAAATAGGGAGAGGTTTTAAATATTGCTCTTATAAACTTGCAAAGTTGCTAGAATAACAGGTTACCCATTATTATGTTTTTTTCTGAGAAACATGAAATCTGAAACTCAAATGTCTGTCATTATTACTAACTTCAGTCCTAAACGATTTGCCAGAAAACTAGAGATTTTATGACAAGCAGACCAAAGAAATGATCCAAAAATCTGGACATTCTGTGAAAATCTGGACAGTTGTCAACCAGTCCATGAGTATATTACTAGAAATATTTAATATTTATTTTAGTTTGTGTACTGGGGTAGTACACTGATCACTATAGACCATTTGCATGCACAGCTCAGGGGAACATAAAAAATAATATAGTTCCAACATACTAAAGAAAAACTTAGCCTTAACTCTTAAATAATGTGCAGCATGAAAGAAACACTCTGCAAATTCCCCTGAAATAATTCCATGAAGGAACTAACCATCGCACTGAAACAAACCCTAAAAGTGATGAACATTCCACGACAAATGCACAACATTATGATCTAAAGATCTCAGGTGAGCATTTTCTGAAAATAATGCTTTATGCATGGGCTGTGGGCATATCCAACCCCCATCATACATCTGCATTTCATTATCGTCAAGCATTCCCATGCAACAGAGAAATGGGAAATAAATAATTGGTTCTGAACAAATAAAATAAAACAGTACTTTCCTAGTGTTTTTTGAAAAATATTGGAGAGAAGGGATATTTTTAAAGATACTGGCTGAATATGTCTGGGATTTACTATGAATAATTGCATCTCGTTTAATCAGCACACAATCATTCAATCCCAAAATATCCAAATCCTGGGGAAGTCACTACTGAAAACATCAGTTCCAAAGTGGGGGGGGGGTGCAACACCCAATGCCCTGAAATATATCAGTAGGTTTTCCTTTTATCTGATTCAAGCACTTGTAATTTAAGAATGGAACAATCATTTCCATTTTTGTAGTTATATATCCACATTTCTGGTCCATACCCTCATTACAGTTATTTACAATAGAAACAGCCTATGTCAACATCGGTAACATCAACAACATAGATCAGCTTGAGGTCTGTCTATGTTAATGTCAAAACACTCTCTTTTACCAATATATTGATAAAATCAACACCCTAAAAACCAGAAGAAGGTAAATATAATTTTCCATCACAAGCGTGGGCACAGGACTGAGGGGGAAGCCATCCTCTTATTTATTTATTTATTTATTTATTTTATTTAACATTTGTTAACCGGGCTAGTCTAACTGGAGACATCTCCATTTTCAGCAGAGGCCTGGGGAGAAAAGCTCCACAATTGTACAGACAGTAAATACAAAACAAAAATGAAGAGAACAAAGTTTGATAGGATAAGTAAGTATAGTGCACAACATAAGAATTAAGTCCTGGTTTAGTAATACATATAATTAGCAGTTTTGGACTAATATGATAGGAAGTAAGAAAAAAAAAGAACATGATAGATAAGAAAAGAGAAAGGAAAGTGTAAAAAATATAAGAACTACAATAATAGAGAGCAGGTATAGAGTAGGGAAGATGGAAAGGTGAGAGACTGCTGTGGCCATGGTTAGTCAGGATTGAGACAGGGGCACAGCCAGTGTTTTATTAGGTGTGTTTTTAGTTTTTGTTTAAAGAGAATAGGAGATGTGATGGAAGTGAGTTCAGTGGGAAGCTGATTCCAAGACTTACCAATGGTGTTGGAGAAAAGGGAGTCACCAGCTGAGTTATTAGATTTACATATAGTAACTAGAAGTTTGTTAGAGGACCGAAGGGAATTGAGGTTTGTATAAGGGTAAAGAGATTAGAGAGGATAGGTGTATTGTTAGGTTGGTAGAATATTCTATGGACAAAGGTAAGTTGAGAGAGTAATAGCATGTTGTGTAATTCTAGCCAGTGAAGTTGCTGTAGATTCAGACAGTGGTGAGTTCTATATTTGTTTCCGGTGACAAATCTAGCTATGTTATTAAGAGTGTTAGCTAACTTAGAGAGATTGTTTTTCTTGAGGTTAGTATAAATGGGTGAAGCATAGAGAAGAGTAGAAATAAGATGAGAGTGGGCAAGTGTAGCTTTAGCATTGGGAGTTAAGAATGTTTTAATTCTGTAGAGGGAGCCCAGTTTTCGATTGACTGTTTTAATGGTATTGTTAATATGAGTATCAAAAGTAAGGCTGTTATCTATAGTCACACCTAGCAGCTTAGTGGTAGAATCAGGGGATATAACAGTACCATTGCTAGAAGAGACAGAGAATTCTAGTGGGGGGGACCTAGAAGTAGGCTTAAATAGGAGGAGTTTGGTTTTTTTAGCATTCAAGAGTAAACAGCGTTTTAAGAACCATGTCTCAACTGTGGTGAAGACGTTTTGAGTAAGGGTTTGTAACTCAGAGGAAGTTTTTGCGGAGCAGATAAGTGTGGAGTCATCAGCATATTGAATGCAAGTGGCTTGGGGTAAGGCCAATTGAAGGTCATTTATGAATAGAGAGAAAAGGAGAGGACCTAGAATAGAGCCCTGGGGAACACCAAGAGTGATAGGTAGCAGAGATGAGAGATTGTTACCCCAGAGGACAGCCTGCTTTCTATTGTTGAGGTAAGAGGCAAACTTATGCTGAGTTTTAAGAAAAGTAAAGGATTTAAAATTGAAGAAACAGGACTCAGGCAGCATAGAATCATAAAAAGATGGTTATGTCCAACAACTGATTAGTTATTTGACTGGATAACTGGGAGACTATGTCAGAAATGGTCTCTAAATGTTTAATTTATCACACTGATTACAAAGCTAATGACAATGAAGGTGTAGAAAGGATGTGAAGATTTTCCAAATATGGTATTATAGCACTCTAGTATATACCAGAAATGGATCTATATCACATTGTCAACTTAAGAAAAGAGCGAATGGCTACAATATCAAAAACGCTGTTCATCGAAGTGGTTCTTGTGGAGGGCTGCGCCCCCACACTCTCTGCTAATTATATATACCAACTCCAAGATTGCACTGCAGTGAGAAAGGGGCAAATATTCCAATCCCCAATGTTCCGCGACCCCACAAAACACATTTCGATGAACGGCATTTTCGATATTGTAGCCATTCACTCTTTTCCCAATTTGACAATGTGATATAGACCCCCAAAAACTGCCTTGCTTTGTAAGAGTAGTGTATAGTGCACTAAGTGGAGAAAACAAAACCAACAATGACTCAAAGATGTGTATTGGTTAAGTGTCAGCAGAGTTAAAAGACATTTCAATGCAAGAAAAACAGATGCAGTAATACATGAAAAACATTCTGAAATATATAACAGGAAAAAAACATTCTTAAATGTCAGCAAAATAAGCTGACCCAATTAGAACCTAAACATGTTGCCTACATCATAATACTGATCTTATGCAAGAAAGTTTACGCATCCACAATCACACATTTCAGTTTGCCAAATGCCAAATGATTATATAATGTCTATGCAATCAATGCATACATACCAACTTACCAAGAAATAAAAGAGTAAAAGTGCAAGTCAGTCAGTTCTCTCAGCTGTCAGATTAGTTCCTTCTTCCTTCACTAGAGTGTCAGTCAGTCCGACCAAATGAAGTTAGGTTAGGATAATCTCCATATCCGTATGCTAAATGCTGTAAGTCAGTGTAAACCAAACAAGTTAGGAACTGTCTGTACTGATGGTTTCTCATTCTTTTCCCAGCATGCAAGGTGCGAGAAGAGAGCGAGAACCAATCAGTAGCCATTCAGTCCATCCACGTCACATACGTGACTGTGGACATTACAGTCTGAACCCCTTCCATTTCTATGCGGTTACAAACTGCATAGACTTCTGGGCATCACACTGATGCCTTCTCTCCTTAATCCAGACTGCTTTTACAGCAGTCTGGATTTACAGAAACTATTTTTTTTTTTTTAATTAAAACCCGGAACTCGCCGAGCATGTGCACTTCTGGGACTTCGATGAGGCAGTCAGACTCGCAGCTAAGTAAGTAGCCAGCCAGCAATATACAGTAGTAGTACTGCTGTATATAAAAGACAAAAAAAAATGTATTTTCTTTATTTTTCCTTTCTTGCTTGGGGGCTGCAGACCTGCAGCCCAATGGGATGAGCCACCACTGCATAAAGTGTATTTTTTTTTAATATAGCAGTAGCAAATGAGCAAACTGATTTATACAAATTAACCAACAAAAAGCTAAAAACAGAACTTCATTCCAACAGTCTTCAATCAGATAAGCTCTAACAGCACACTCCTGCAACTAGGGTACAGGGGAACTTTCTCCAAAAAAAGATGGCCTGGATTATTGCTCAAGTTATGTAACAGGGCCTATTTCATTTTGATAGGTTCATAGGTATATACTAAGCTAGTGAACACTAGGGCCCTTATAATCCAAGGTATAAAACCCAAATGTGACCCAAAAAATTATATTTATAACGGTAATAATTTACTGACTGCCTCTGCCCATCAGAGACATAGGTTCCGGACCAGGGGAAATTTCCAGTTACCCATCCACTGGTCCAAGTTGTGCTTAAATAGGGTTAGAGAGGAACTCTTCTTCACAGAGATGTGAGCATTTTCCAGAGAATGGAAAGTCTCTGAGAAACATATCTATTTTTTTAATGTGTCCAATTTATGTTGCAAACAAAATTTAGGTCTTTTGATTTAGTAGTTCTGGTGCTGCTTGTTTTACAGATGTGCAAAAGGCCCATCAAAACAGGGTCCAGGGATATCTTATATGTCAGGCAAAGATCACTTCTTAGTAGTCTGTATGATACAAAGTGAAGAGACAGTGTTTTGAGGTGATGCTCATTGCAATGACAGCATAATGGTCTATGTTGTGACACTGCACTGCATTGTAAGCTGAAATATTGCCACCTTACAGAAATTATGCACATTGTGAACCAAATTAGTAATTCATGAAAGGTTGGAAACCAAAGCTAAAAATCTGTATGTACCACCAAAAGTAGAACAGTTGAGAGGTATGAATGCATGTGTGATGGTCCCTACTCTGGACCAGTTAATCAAGGAGTCTTATTCCTCATTGCTTTGGTATGTGCCTGACCAGACACATGCAGCAACTGGAACATCCACAAAGGTTCCTTACAAAAAGAGTACAGGGCATAAACAAAATGTCAGATGTAGGTTATTTTCCAGGGGGTTGCTTCCATTTAAGCCAAGCTTTATCATGAGAAGACATTATATTTTTTAGCTGTGTTGTTAACCAGGGACATTTTTGGCCACTTAGAATTCTTTGTAAGATTGAAGTTTTATCAAGATAGGTATGCAATGGCCGCATTATTCAGTAACTAATTTTATGTTTCATATCCTGCATGCTCCTTCTCTACTTTTAGACTCTTACTCCCTATTGGCTGGCATTTTTCAATTGATCCTCACAGTTCTATTTATGCTGTCCATTGCAATGACAGCATAATGATCTATGTTATAACACTGCATTGCGATCTGAAAAATTGCCACCTTACAGAAATTATATCCATCATGGACCAAATTAGTAATTCATGAAAGGTAGTAAACCAAGCCTACAAATCTGTATGTACCACCAAAAGTAGAACAGTTAAAAAGTATGAATACATGTGTGGTGATTCCTACTCTGAGCCAGTTAAGCAAGGAGCCTTAATCCTTACCACTGACACCTGTGAGGGATGGCCACTTGAAGCAAAAATGGATACACACAGCATTTTCAGATGAAGCTCTCTGGACCAAGCACAGTTTCCCTTAAGAACACACGGAGCACACTCCAGACCTGGGGCTGAACTCTCTCTTTCTCTGCAGGCCCCAAACAAGACTCCAAGCTGACCAGTTTGGAGCTCTGTGTCCCTAATCCAAGTAGTTGACACGCACACTTGGATATTTGATTTTCGCATGCATACACACACCCCTGGGAAAGGCTTTTACAGATTTACCAGCTCTGCCCCATCTGCTCAGACTATAAGGCAATTATGCTGCTACCAATCAGCTACTCTAAGGCACTTACAAGGGTACCCAATTATACTGAGTAAAAATAATAACACTAATACAAATTATAGCGTTTGACCAATGCAGCAAGGCTTTTAGGAGTGTCTAGAGTGTCCCTAAAATAAGCATAAGTATTCTTAAGATGTTAAAAGTATTCTCTAAAGGACCAGTGACAATAAAAGTTATAGAAATATTCACTAATGAATAATAAAATAGAAAACACAAGAATACTGAATATCTACTTACAATAAACACCAGAGTTTCAATCACAGAAGACATAAAAAATAACACAGTTGGATAGATTCACACAGATGCAAAAAAACAATACTTACTTAATCTCACTATATTTTCCTGACTGACTATAGAATTACTGTTCCCTAGTTAAGTTATTTATGACACCAAGACAAGATGATAAGTGTTGAGTTGCTTACTATAGCAAGGCAAGATGAGGCGTGTGGTTGTGTGGTATATCTGTGAGAGATATTTCCTGTCAGGTTCCAGAAGACAAAGTGCTACTTTGAGAGATCATTCATATCTCTCACTAATATCAAGAGTCATTTCAGTGCTGGTTATAGAATGATATCACATCTCATCACCTGACTCTGGTACAATACACACCCAGAGCTTTGCTAAGATCTGTTGCAGCATCTGAAAACTATAAAACAATTTCAAAAACTTTCACCTACCAGGGTAGCAATTAGTTCACCCCTATGGACAATGCAGTAAGATTCCTAGTCCTGATTTTCCAAGACATTTCTGTCTCTGTCTGTAATGAGACTTGCAAGATAAAATCTTTATGCCTTAAGCCAACCCATTTAATTTTCAACCTATTTTTCAAAATTAGCTGTACTGAGTTTAACCTCTCCTCTTCCAGAATTATCTGCTAAACCACATTCATTTAATCAGTTATAATAATACTGTCTGACACACGTGTATATCTCTTTTCTGTCCAGCAGGTCCCACTGTTGATGCATTTTTAACACAAGCAACTTTACAACTACATTTTAACCAAGTATCTGTACAAATCAGTGTAATAATCAAGTACGATGCTGTCCGGTTCGATTCTCAGCTAGAGCGTCTTCTGCGTGGAGACATGCGTGAATGGACGTACCTTTGTTGAAGGTTGTGCGTCAGAGCTGGCAACTTGGCACGTAAAAATCTACTGCTAATCATTAGCGGACCGGTGTTCCGCTGTGGTGACCCCTAACTGGGAAAAGCCAAAAGACACAACAACATTTACATTCTTTACAAAACTCCAGCTAGCTATGGTGCCATATGTTGCACATGCACTGCCCTACTCTCTCTGGCACAGATGGCACTACCTCATATCATCACATCATGCACCTTTTCTCCTTCCTGTCCACCTTTGTCACAGGTCTCTCATAACTTGCTAAGTCTAACAATGAGACCAGATTCAATTTAGTCTAGTCTCCCTCTTTCTCCTTTGCCAAGACTGTTAATCTCTTTGGTAACGGAGTGAGTCTGCAGTAACCTAAACCCCATTTCCTTTCCACAAAATGTCTCTTATATCCTTCATTACTGGCTTAATGTCCATAAACTTCATCTATTGGCCCTTTCATTCTCCAGACCCCCCCCCCACCATCTGTGAAGGTTGTCTTACGTCCTGTAGTAGATCTGATCTTTGTCATATATCCCCTGCTTGCTTTATATATGTTCTTTCCACTGTTCTATGCCTTTTTGTCTCTGTCTGTTCAACTGGTTGAGACAGCCTCCTTTCCCAATTCCCTCATTTTCTCATTGGTGCTAGTACCTGCATGGTTACGATTGGGTCTTTTTCCATTTAGTCACCTTTCATTGTTGTTTGAACTTGTTTCTAGACATTTGATTTTGTCTCCATGTCCTCTCATTTATGGCTGCATCTTTTATTTGCTATCTTCACTTTTACTTGGGACTACATTCCTTGACTATACATTGTACATTGTAAGAGGGTATGTATCTTACAATGCATTGCATCTCAGAACCAATTGTCAGTGTGTTTGAGATAACTGAAGTATTTCATCATTTCTATTGTGCTTCATTTTGTACAGAATCAAAGTCACTTTTTTGACTAAAATCCTGGTGTATCCTGACATTTTTTATGCTGTCATTCACTATTACTGGCTAATCATTGGTTTACAGCATTGCAGGAGAGGTTACATCCTGTGTTCATCCTTGTGGTTTGCCTTTCTCAGTATGGTCAAGCCAGCAATAGCCACTCACAGCTATTCTTCTCAGACCATTCACTCTAGCAGGTGTGTGACAAGAGACAGATTGACTGAGAATGTTTTTAAAAACATGGTTATGCACTCAAAGAAAACTAGCTAAATACTTTGTCAATGTTGAAATGTAGGTATATGAGAGCATTTGTTATTCATCTGAAATTTGCTCTACCTTTGTTTCATATATTTTCAGCTT
This sequence comes from Protopterus annectens, assembly GCF_019279795.1. NCBI lineage: Eukaryota > Metazoa > Chordata > Ceratodontiformes > Protopteridae > Protopterus > Protopterus annectens. Next base: position 1,041,119,259 of record NC_056730.1, on the reverse strand, counting down.
ACTGAAGTCATATGTTTTAAAAAGATCAGTCTCTTTTTCGGTGCATCAGAAATGCTACAATAAACAAAGTCTGGTCACTGTTAATTATGTTGCTTACTATGTAAGCAGTTATTGAGTAAACATAAAGTATGATCACTGTTATTTATGTTGCTTACTATGTAAGCAGTTATTGCAAATCAAAAATCAAGTGCCTATCTTCCACTTCTTAAGCAAACATCTGACTTCTTGCTGCTTCCTACATAGGTGTGATCCAACTCCAAATCTATCAACACATGAAAATTAAGACATTACAGATTAATGACTTTTATAAAAATGTTCAATATAAATTTCAAATCTCTGTTGGCCTGTGATTGTGATGCAGAGGGATAATGTCCTGACTGCAGAGAAGCTGACCAGACTTTCATTAGAGGTTTAGGCACTTGTTAGATCAGGCAGAAAGAATTGTCATGACAATCCTGGGGGCATTGAAAGCATGCATTTATATGCACTCTCAAGTTGATCACTGGTGGAGGCTGGGATACACAAAGATATTCTCCTTAAAGGGGGATATTTTGTAGCTGAGGTGTAGCAGAGATAGATAATGCTCCAGCAAACACTTTGTATGTCCTTCACTAAGACGAGATGAGTGCGCATAGGGGGTGAGACAAAAGGAACAATAAATAATCTTTAGCAGCAGTGTGTTGTTGCTTCAGAATGATTCAGCCTCATTAATAGCCCTGATCATTGGTTGGAGTTAGTCTGTCTGCTAGTTTGTTTCAGTAGACCCAGTGAAGGAGAAAAGGCCTTGAGACCGGCCAATGATCAGCTGTAGTGAGCCAAAAATGCAGCAATGAAAGTTCAGTAATGTTCGTTAGAAAAAAAAAATTACATTTAGAGTTGCTTATAGCAGTGAATTTCATACTTCATCATCTTCAAATTTTTCTAAGAAAAAGAATTTGAACAATGTGCAAAAAGGGCACTAAGATGAATGATTTGAAAACTGAATATCTACAGTTAAGAAGAATGATCCCTTTCAATGTCTCTTTCCTCCAAATAAAAAAAAAAATCAAATAAGATGATGATAGTTATGCTGAATTATTGGAAATCACATAAAAAAGAAGAGTAACACATTGTCTGCTACTGTTATCCATAACGATATCATTTGGTGCAAGTATTCCCCTGCCTTGAGAATGGATCTAAATTCCTATGCATGATTCTTAGAAAATTGATTGCATCTATAGGAGTAGAGCAACAAGTTCCAACAATATGAAATATTGAATATAACATATGTTTGTCTTTTACTGTGCACAGAAGTTTGCACAACACTGGGAATGAGGTTGGTCAATCTTGATCAGTTCTACCCTGGTTAACAAAATCAAATAAATGATTAAACATATAAATAAATACATAAATAAACTCATAAACAAATAATGAAACCAAAATGAAGCAAGCAACCAGGCTCCACACAAATATTTAATGAAATTAAGCGCTTTTGTCCGAAAATTCAAATGACTTCATCAGAATAACTACTAAATCTAAAATCACAGTATAAAAAAAACACTTCAATTAACAAAAATCCCTCCCCTGAATTAACATTTCCAAGGCAACTGAAATAATCACATGACATCTTTCTCATAAAGGTTACATATAAAAAGCAAGCAGTATGTATAAAAACACTGCTTGTTATATTCAATAAAAATACATATGTAAATATGCTGTAAACTAACCTTAGAATAATAATATATACAGTAAAACATACAGAACAATGGTTCCCCTACACATGATCGAAATTTCAGAAAGCCGATTCCCATATGGCTGAGACCATATGATCGAATTTGAAATTTTGATCATGCAGAATGGGCATCTCCGTATTGTGCTGAATGGTAAGATTCCAATCTTCTGCACTGTAGTGCAATCTCAGAGTTGGTATATTTAAATTGCAGGGGGTGTGGGGGGTGCAGCCCCCTGCTAGCAACATTTAGGTAAGTCTTTGTTTTTTTTTTTTTTTAAATGTTCGAAATTTCAAAAGTTGAACATACGGTCTTGGCCATATGGGTTTCAGCTTTCTGAATTTTGATCATGTATAGTAGACCCCCAGAACAACACAACAACCCTAAACCTATAGAAAATAAGCTTCCTTTAACCGCAAGGCACTACTTAGGGATATTGCATCATTAAGACCAGGCATAACTGTGGCATTAATTTTTATCTGCCAGTTCAATTCTAAAAATTCTAAAAAAATCATCACTAGGGCCACCCCTCTGCCCCAGATCCACCTGGTCTATGACCACAAATCTGAATTCATGTGAAAGGGTTGGAATCCACATGCTTAAATAAAGCATTTTTATAATTTTTCTTCTTGATATTGTAAATATGCTGGTAAATTCTCTAAGACTCAATTTCGTTTTTCCAACGTAAAATGCATGCATGATTTACACAGCGCCAAGTAAACAACCCCTTTACTGCCATACTGGAATTTATCCTGTTACTTAATCTTACCAAACCCTTCCACACAGAATTCTTTGTCTTCAGCAATGAATTGACATTAGGAACAATGGCCACATTTGGCCATTTTTCCAACTCAAGGCTTAGTACTAACATTTTCTAATAAATTCTTGAAACACATGTCCTTCTTGTGCACGATAACAGGCTTTTCCCCCCTCAATCTGTTTATAGTGCTCATCTACATACAATATTCTCCAGTTTTTTTCTAATGATAGAACTCAGTTCAGAAAAATTCCTATTATATGTTAAAAACAATGCTCTCTCAAAACTTCTATGCTCAGTACTTTGAGTACAATTAAGTTCATTAACCATAATGCCTCCCCTAAGTAATGGGGTGATCTGTCCTACATATCTTTTCCTGTTAACCTCTAAAAAAATTACAGTTAAAAAAATTACAGTTGGATTTGTGGCAGAGGGATGGTCCTAGTGATGATATTTTAGAATTTTTAGAATTGAAGTGGCAGATAAAAACTAATGCCACAGTTATGCCTGGTCTTAATGATGCAATGTCCCTGAGTAGTGTCTTGCGCTTAAAGGAAGCTTATTTTCTATAGGTTTAGGGTTGTTGTATTGTTCTGTATGTTTTACTGTATAAAATATTATTCTGCGGTTAGTTTATAGCATATTGACATATGTATTTTTATTGTATATAACAAGTAGTGTTTTATACATACTGCTTGTTTTTTATATATAACCTTTATAAGAAAGATGTTGTGATTATTTCAGTTGCCTTGGAAATGTTAATTCAGGGGAGGGTTTTTTTTGTTAATTGAAGTGGGTATTTATCCTGTGATTTTAGATTTAGTAGTTATTCTGTTGAAGTCCTTTGAATTTTTGGACAAAAGCACTTAATTTCATTAAATGTTTGTGTGGAGCCTGGTTGCCTGCTTCATTTTAGTTTTCTTTGTTGGTGTTTCTTGTTTTAGTTCTCCATAAACAAATAATCAAAGAATAAAGAAATTCTATTGCTTGCATGCAATTTAGCAAGGGTTTCAGTGTGAAGATAAGGTCTCCATAACCAAAGTACAGCATATACTATGATGTGTGCTTATTTACTATGCAGACATGTTACTGTTATCTCTATAAGTCTGGTGGCTAACTCAGAATTAACTGTTTTACCTTACCTAAGTCCTAACGTGTGTGTAGTATAAATATGATGATGATCACTGGCGAGCTGTGCGTTATTCTTGTGTTGAAGCAAATGGTAGCAGTTTCTCCAGTTTATTTCCTCATTCTATCTCCCTACCTACATTAATACTTGAAACCTGTAGTCTTTCTCTACAGGGTGTCCTGTCATCTGGTTGTTTAATATGCTGACAATTTTGAAGCAAAGTAAATATTAGCATTAGGATGACCAGGGATTATCAGCTGCAGATTGCTGAAGGTTTTATGATGTGGTGAGTTTTGTGATTTTGATGTTAACACCATTTATTGGTTTGTACTGGTAAGCTCAATTATTTATCACAGGCATCTGTAGTAAATGAATGACCGCACTGACATGCAGGAGGTAATAAACCATATTGCTTAGTGTTGCTGCTCTTCTTCTTTTGGCATTTCCCAGTTAGGGGTCGCCATAGCAGAACTCTGGTCCGCTAATGATTGGCAGTAGATTTTTATGGTGCCAAGGTGCCAGCCCGATGCCTAACCTTCAATGAAGGCATGCCCATTCACGCATGTCTTTTGAATGCCACTCGACCACGGGGAGGACATGCAGACTCCGCACAGAAGGCACTCCAGCCGATGACAGCAAATGCAAAAACAAGACAGAGTCACATGCCTTGTGGGATTATTGATGGCATACTGCACTATATATTACAGCTATTTATATTGCTCAGCACCTTCTTTGTAATATCAATCAATAGTAGTTATGGATAGCTGGCATCTTCTTTTTCTTTCGGCTTTTCCCAGTTAGGTGTCACCACAGTGGATCACTTGTCTACTCATGATTGGCAGTAGAGTTTTACGGTGTCTAGTTGCCAGCCTGGCACCCAACCTTGGCTTAATGCCAGCAAAATATGTAAAAAAGAAATACCACTACTACTTTCCAGTACTTTCAGTTGTTTTCCTTTTAGTACAAGCAATTAAGCGTGTTACATGTATTTGATGGTTGTTGGGAAATTAACCTGTATACAAATTTTGTTAGTTATACATGTATTCATTTGTTTTACAGTAATAGAAGCTGACCATCAAACAGTCACCAAAGTCACCCATTGCTCCCTTGAAATTTTGCAAAGAAGTCCTTCTAGTGTGTATAATGTACAGCTTTATGACAGAACAGAATAAAATGCGTTTGCATTACATTACTGCAAATGGATATCATAATAAAACAGATGCTAAAAGAAAGGCAGTATCATGCAGAATGGCTACATCATTCCCCTTTGCTGGTAATAAATGTCTAATAATACCATTAGAATTCCCCAAAATTGACCATTCTAGAACTCTGCATGCATATGTTGACTCGTGTCATGAGTAAAGAGTCAAAATGAATTTTTATGACTAATGCACATACTTTTCTCCTTAATCACAGCATCAAGACTGTGCTAATAGGCCACCAAATGTGATTTATTAGTGTTATATGAATGAATGATTTTTTCAGTCCAGAGGCAAAAATGTGTATATGCACTGAAAAAAAAAAATCTGACCCCTCCAATCTGCATAGACACAGGTAATGGTGAACATTTCCTGCTAAGTCATATAAAGTAGAAAACAAGGTGATTGGGACTGTCTCTTTTATTGTTCATTACCCTCAACAACATGAGAAATATGGTTGTCAGTGTAAATTACATCAGAAGTTCTTCCTTTATTTAAGATTATATTTCCACAAAAGAACACACTGGTGGAAGGAGAACCCGCCTTTGAAGACATGTAAAGTGTATTAAGGAAAATGAAGTCAGAAAAACAGCAGGCTTGAAATCACAGCAGATACGGTTAAGTTGTGGGGTGCCTTAGGGAAAATGGCTTCTGAGGGTACTCAATGTGATTTAGAGAGAAAGGAGTATCTCAAATGGCTGCAGAACAAGCATTCTAGCTGCAGTATGGAAGAACAGGTGGGTATTCACAGCTGTTGGCAGAACATAGGTATCAAACTTCTGTCACATTGCATGAAAGTACTGTTGAAAGTTACTGATAACCAAATAAGTAAAGCAGTAGAAGGTATGATGGGAGATGAGCAGTTTGGATTCAGATCATGATAAAATACAAATGACCCTGATATTTGCATGAGACAGATTTTGGAGAAGAAGCTAGAAATGAAGAAAGAATTCAAATGGCATTCCTGCACTTGGAGAAAGCATTTAAAAAGATACCAGGAAAGTGGATTTCAGAAGTCCTGTGTTGATTCAAGTTCCAGGAAACATAGGTTGAATTAGTGCAGACTATGTACAAAGACTGAATGACAAGAATATTCTGACTCACAAAGAGTGTCCATAGGTAGTGGGCATGCATCAGTATTTAGCTCTAAGCACATTGCTGTTCATACTGGTGATGGGCAACATCAACAAACAGATTGAAAGAGACAGATCAGTAAAGCAGACTCTCTACAAGAACCTTGACAACATGGGGAGAAACTGACTTCAAACAAGACAGAGGTCATGGCAGCAAATGGAATGTCAGGATGTCAAGAAAAAGCCTGAAATTGAAATAGAAGGAGAAAAATGGTAGTACAGATGAAGAGCTTCCAGTATAGTGGAAGTGGGGTTGCAGAGAAGGAAAGTCTGAATCTGGGGAGCAACGCTAGAATCAGACAATCTGCAGCAAAGTAGCACAACACAAAGTATCAGTGTTACTGTGTGACACAAGGATGCCAAAGAAGGTGAAAATTAAGGTGTACAAAACAAAGGGGCAAACAATGCTTCTACACATGGAAACCTCTGGTCACAAAGGCAGAACCACTGGGAAAGGTTGAGGTGATGGAGATGAAGTGATGGGTAGAAGGCTGTAAACTGTGGAATAGACAAAGAAATAAGGACACCAGGGCAGACACCAAGAAAGCCTTAACTGCAGAGAAGGTCAAGAAAGAACAGATTATGGTAGTCTAATCACATGTGCAGGAAGTCAGAGGATAATTTTATAAAAAGCAGATTTAAGCTAGGCAAGAAGAAGGCAAGAGGGAACTAATTTATCCAGTCATAGACTGCATGAGAGAAGGCCTTTGACAGTTAGGCAGCACTACTGAAGAAGATAGGGGTGGATGATGATGGTGGCGATGATAACAATGAGGAAATGTACATACTAGTATAGCACCAAAACATGCACGGTGCTTAACAGAGGATTTGCCAAAATGGGAGATGTGAGGGAGATAACTGACAGTAGATATTTTAAGGATATGAAAAACGGGGTCAAAGGTGGATGTTATTTTTCCAAATAGATAACTGCTTCCAGGAACAAGGTAGTACTGGGAGGGCAGGAAATTTTTTTCACTAAACGTACAAGTACTGATGAAAGGTGGGTCTAAATGTATGTCTGCAGTCTATAACATTGAGGAGAACTGTGAAGGCAGTTTTAATTGAATAAAAAAAAAGTGAATGGGGGCAGGGTAACATGAAAGTTGAGTGTGTGTGTGTGTGTGTGTGTGTGTGTGTGTGTGTGTGTGTGTGTGTGTGTGTGCGTGTGTGTGTGTGTTTCGGTGTGTAGTCTGCATGTGTTTGTGTGTGTGATGCTGTAGTCCGTTACATGTGATTGGAATAATGGCAGGGATTTCAACTTGCTGCATAGCTTTTCATGGTGAAGGGCATGCTTCTTGTTTGTCTTCTACAAGAGCTGTAAGATGCAAAAATAGCCAGCCTAGAAGAACATGAAGGACTGCAAACAGTATTAACTAAGATAGAGGAATGGAGTTTCAAAACACTGGACAAAATAGAGTTTGTGATAGCGTGGCAGATGCAGTAAACAAGATACATGCAGGAGATGTTAACACAGAAAGTAGCAGATTTATGAAACTTCTGTTCCATTCTGCAACAGATGAAAGAAAAACAGGGCAACAAGCTTTGCTCATGAGAACCCATTCAATTTATATTTCATTGTACTACACCAAGATTTAAAAAAAATAAAGACAGCCAATCAAATACACATCTAACGCTGTTGACTATGGAAGACGACACACACACACACACACACACACACACACACACACACACACACACACACACAAACAAATGCCCAAACAATATGATCAAATGAAGAAATAATTCAATCCTCTGAATACAATTTTAAATAGCACACTGTTTAACAACGTGAAGACATACATCAGATATAATTACTGCAGACATATTTGATACATTACATTACTGAGACATGTAAGCAGTAACTCCCAACAAGAAAAAAGACAGTCTTACAGAAGTCTCAAAGATCAAGAAAACATCAATATGTGCCAAAAGTAAGGTAAAAGAGATCAATGAAAAAATATACATATACTATCAACTTTATTTTAAAAAAGCATTAGCCAAATAAAACTAAACAAAGGTAAAAATCAGGAAATGTTACAGAATGTTTCTTGTTTTGTATACCTAGAAGAACAGCAGCAATACTTCCGAAGACAATGTGTAAAATATATTGCATTTAAAGAGAAAAATGAAAACCCAACTAAATAACAAAAAAAAAAAATGTGAACAATAACTGAGAAATAGTACTTCCTTTATGAAACAGATATCTAAGTTTGTAGTTAAATAATAGGCTATTCATCTGCAGAATATTACAAACTTAGCCAATAACCACAGGATAGATTCAAACCCTGCAATTTATATTTGTGAGGTAATGATCTTATCCATTATGTAAATCCCTCCCTTAAGCCAATGAAATAAAAGTACATTTCAAAATAAAATAAAAACAAGCACATGTTTTGCTTAGAAAATGGAGCTTTTCTCCCCTGGCCATCTCCGAAAAAAGATACTTCCCATCTGGACTGTCCCAGTAAACAAATGCCAATAAATAAATAGATAAAACAGTCCATTTCTGGGTTTCTGTGTCCATTTTTAATGTCTCATAATGGAATACTGCTGTCTCACACAACTGGAGTTTGTTTCCTGCTGCTCCTTGAGTAAATCCACAGTCAGGCTCCTGGTACTCCACAGGTAAATCCATAGTTAGGCTCATGGTATGCCACAAGTAAAAATCAGCATACTTGTGGAATTCGACAGGTAAATCCATAGGTAGGTTCATGGTATCCCACAAGTAAAAAACAACATAGACTCCTGGTATTCCACTTCTTCCAGTCACGGTTTCCAAAGAGTCTCCACTCTTGAAAATTAAAATTTCCCTCTCTGAGAGTCAAATATCCCTGCCATTTGTGGCTACAGATCTTGCCTTTAAACAGCACAACAGGCAGCTCACATTAATTTCTGCTACTACATGTTTTAGTGGAGTAATTTGTTATCTATATGGATCACAAGTAAGCTGTTAGCATTTTCCATGGTATATGTAGGGCACATCAAAAATGCTACATCTAATAACTTAGCTAGCCATTACGCCTTAACGACCCTGATTCCAGCAGAAAACCCGCAGTTCTATAGTGAATGAGATGTTATATGGGGCAGTAATAATCTATATGCATTCAAGTAGCTATTTTCAGGTTTATTTATGATGGATAAATGAAAGACCTCTAATGTCAAGACCCCCCAACCAGTGTTGGCTTTTCTATAGAGGGACATGATCATTTACAAGGATGAAGTTGTGTTTTGACAAGTAATAGTGTAAAGACGTTAGTACATATTTAATAATGAGATACTTCCATTCTAAGGCTGGGTATCTTGTCTTAGCTTTACATAAGTTCCTTCTAAGACAGTTGATTGGGTGTTCATCACACCTTATTCTTGAGCTGCCACAGTCTGTCCTCTGACACATCTTAGCTAAGAATGAGTAGGATGCTTAAATAAGTAAGAAAGAAACAAATTAGGCTTTTAACCAACTGAAAACTATCATGTTCAGAACCAGTCTTGTTTAGTCCTGACTCTAATAAAGCTTTCGACCCATACACTAATGCATCTGAAGTTCATTTAGGACTTATATATATCAAGGCAGCAGATGATGAATTCAGAGCTGTATCGTGGTTAACTGGGGTTGTACAGAGGGAAATGGTCTGGGCCTCCCCTACAGCCATACCAGTATCCTTTTACTTGGCGGTCTCTCCCCAGTTCCATAAAATACTGTTCAAACCTGTTAGTGTGCATACTATTACTCACTTTTATAATGATCACAGAGATTTAGATTTAGTTTAAATCTTTTATTAGAAGTTTAGAGCAAAGACATTGACAGCCATTTGCTAAACAAAACAAAATACACTTGCATTGAAAAAAAAGACTTAGCATGAGCAACAGTAACTATGCCTTCCCTTGAAGCTCACATTTATTAAATGTACATCTGCCAAATCATTAAACTACAAGAGATGTTCTAGAATTCATAGTCAAATAGCAACTATGGGAAGGATACAGGAATTCAATAGGCAAATGTATAATATATTGGCTTGCAGCTTAGACAGACCACTAGACACAGGTGTTCTGTTTTAGGGCACTGTCTAGTAGCACTGTATGGCAAAGTTAGTTGATCAGAGTCCCATGGTAGACAAATGACAATTGAGGGAATCAAACCCTGCACTATAGGAAACAACTCATTAACAGCTAGTAGCCTTACTCATCTCCACTAAGTACTAGACAAATGTATAGCCCAACACAGTGCATTTCACACCAGTGTGTCTGCAAAAACTAAGCTAAGTTAAAAATACATTCATAGTTAAAATAGTAACATTAAACTTGTAGACTTCCATGCTGTCCATTTTATTCATAGCCATATAATTAACTTACTCTGAACAGTCAACAAAACCAAGGTGTGTGTGTTTGTGTATGTGTGTGTGTGTGTGTGTGTGTGTGTGTGTGTGTGTGTGTGTGTGTGTGTGCGCACGTGTATATATATATATATATATATATATATATATATATATATATATATATATATATATATATATGTGCACACACAGAAGTATACACACATACACATACACATGACTACCAGTTACAGCTCCTTGTATGATTGCATATAATCAGATATTTGTGTGCAAAGAATTGAATGAACAAATATATAAATAATCACTGAGAAATATATTTAAGGTCACTGCTGTGGGAGCCATACATTGCAACCCATTGCACCTCACCCCATGCGCACCCAACTTCTTAGTTCAAGAATCAGAGGCAAAGAACCAAAACCATGTATCAATTTTAGATATTGATCTTGTATACCTAGAAACTTGTTAGTATAATGGATTTTAAATTAGCAGGAATTTGCTGAAGGGTATGACGTGTGAAACTCATGTCTATTATTTTTTAGTCACTATGGTCCAGAAGACTTTACTAGAAAGCTACAAATGTGACTAAAGTCAAGACCACAAATGTAAGAAAAATTGGGAGGAGTTGATAACTATGCTCTGCAGACACACACACACACACACACACACGAATATCAGTTACAACCTCTTGTATGACCATTCACACCAGATATTTGCTCATGATTAAGGAAATGACTAATTGTCATAATGACCCAGAAATGTATTTCAGATCAGTTCTGTCAGAAGTATACAGTGCAACCATTGCAACTCCATTCTGCCTTCTCAGATTCTTGACTCAAGAATCAGAAACAAAGACCCAAAAATCAGGGTGAGATTTTAAATATCATTCTTAAATACTTAAAAAGTTGCTTGAATAACACACTTTCTACTGACCAGGATTTTCTGAAGGACAGACACTCTGAAACTCACATGCCTGTTAATATTTAATGACTGCAGTCCATAACAGTTTGCCAGAAAGCCATGTATTTTCCAAAGAACAGAAAATAGCTCTCAACTTCATTGCATAAGAATTCTGGACTAAGCCAAAAATAATAGGGAGAGGTGAACAATGGCCCTAAAGATTCAGTTTTTAAAGATTATTTTCTTTTAGGTATTTGTTAGCAAGAAGACCAAAATGCTTACCTACAGGAATGGGAATTACTTAGTATTAAACCCAATGCCATTTGCCCAGGTGATCTAATCTACACATCTGTAGGCTAGAAAACCTACACCACCACTAGTGCACAAGCACATAGATTGCTGGATTTTGCCAATACAAATCCCTTGAAACAATTAGTTAGAATACTCACTAGGGGAACAACATATTGGGATCATATCCTTATTAATATGGAGATATCTTGCACCATCCTTTGCATATCTTTGTCACTTGCTAAATCTGACCATAAAGCCATCTCCTTTGAAATAAAATTGAAATCAGAGTCCCTTTCCACTCAAGGTTCCTTTAGAAATTTCTCTAAGACAAACTGCCTACTCCTAAGTGATGCACTGGCAATCTTCACATTCCCACAAACCTAGTTAGCAACACTGAATATGTGGAAATCGGGTCTATGTTAAATATTCGAACATCCAAAATGTCAAACATTACATGGTCAAGACCAAATGTTCGACATTTGGATGTTCGAACATAAAAAAAAAAGAAAACACAGAAAAAAACACTTTAACAGTGTAGGCAGGGGGGCAAGCCCTCCCTGCACCCCCCACATGGGGGGCTGTGGCTCCCACACCCTCCCTACTTAAATATACCAACTCCGAGACCGCACTTCAGTGCAGAAAAGCGAAATTTTCCATATATGCACTGCACGGTGCCATTGAAAGTCTATTTTCGAGCACTCAAAATTTAGAACGTTTGGTCTCGACTATGCAACATTCAAAATTTTGAGCTTTCAAAGATTTGACAGGTACCCATGGAAATCTACGCCATCACACTATACCAGCATTTACACAGCTACATAGTCACATCTGTACCCTGTAAGAGCAAGCACAGGGCAAAGCTCAGCAACAAACCCCCTTGAGCGTACCGTTACAATAAAAGGAGGAGAATTTTGATCAAAAGTAAGAAGAGTAATTCCTGAAATGATACAACCCTCATCACTGAAATAAATAAGCAACTCAGGAGCTTTATAAAATCCATCAAAGCCACATTTGAGGTAAAAGAGCCACCCAAGCCAAAGACAATTGCAAGGTCTGTTTTTAGTTACATTTGTAATCTCAGAAGCACAATGCAGCAATGCAATGACCTGATTTTGAATGATTTACCTACACTGAGGCTGAAGGCATAGCTAAACTATTAGCCAATAAATTAAGCTCAAACTTTACCCCTCTCTCCCCTTCAGCAATCCCACAAGATATACCTGAAACCAACTCACCTCCAGCTATCACATAAGACCAAGTCTTAAAAGCGCTATTAAAAGTTAAAAATAGTACACTGATAGAGCCTGACAATATTGCTGGATGCATCTTAAATAACATGAAGCACAATTCAGTCTAACAACACTGTTCAACCTCAAAATCCATGAAGATTTTGTACCAAGCAAAGCAGAGCACCTACAGTCATGCATAAGGGAGGATCTTCCACAGGCACAGGTAATTACAGACCCATAAATCTGACCATCATAATATTCAAAGCCATGGAAAGACTTATCTTGGAACTAATCAATAAGGACTCAAGGAAACTCCAAACAATGGACCCATTTCAGTTTGGATTCATCAAGGGGAGGTCATGCATACGCAAGCTAGTGGACTTCTTTGATAAGGTCACCAAAACAATGGATGAAGATATAATAGTACATACCACATACCTTGACATGGCCAAGGCTTTTGACATAATCCCCAGCAATGGGCATAGTAGAAAAGATGAATAAGGTAGGAATAAACCCCTACATCTCCCCATGGATTGCCAAATGGCTCACAGATATGATGCAGGAGATCAAAACTGGGAAAGCTGTGGACTCCCTAGGGATTGATACTGGTACCTTTCTTGCTTGGCATCTATTTCTCTGAAGTAATTTTCAACACCAAATGGCTCTGGATTACTAAGCTTACAAATGAGAACAAGCTAGGAGTAGTTATTGAATCCACAAATTACTTAGCCATCTTGCAGGAAGGTTTATCCTAAACAAACAAATAACTAGCACCCATATCAAGAACTGAAAGTAATTGCCAAAGAATGCATTATTTTATCCTTTTGAAAATCATCTATCCAGTGGAACTATCACACTGACAATAGATCCCAAAGAGATGGTCCATTTATATGAGATTTGGAATCTTATGTGGTCAGTGACCTAACTTTCGACCAAAATATGTTCACTGTCATAAAAAAACAGTCATTTTATATTGTGCAGCTTATAAACAAAGGAATTGTGACTAGATCTAGAGATGACATTATTCCCCTTTACTCGGCCCTTATTCGGCCAATCATTAAGTATAATGCCTCTTTTGGCATTTAACTTTCTATACACATGCAATGACTGAAATGCTCACAGAGATACCTTATTAACAGGACGTACAAGATGTAAACAATATGTCCTACACTGACTGCCTCAAAGCCCTGCCACTATACTTGATATCCTACAGACTGCTAAGAGGTGACATGTCTGGCGTGCAAGGCATCCTCTGACTCAGTACAGAATGAACCTACTGCACATCAGCAAGTCAAATGCCATCAGAAATACTCAGTATAGAGTTCTAAACCTCTTTTGCAACATCAGCAGAACAGTTTGGATGGACAAGTATATCTATCAGAGGATGCCAGTGCTCTGTGACAGACTCCCCATCCACATAAAACAAAGCTCATCCCTGTCCATATTCAAGTGCAACTTGGATATATGGATGGGTAATAGAAAATATGCCCTGGTACTGCCTTCTGCAAAATTAATGACTAGAGGCAGCTCCTAAATGCTTCATACGAAGCATGGGTTCCTTCAAATTATTTGAGTACGATCCCAGTTATTCTTATTATGGGCAATATATAATTATCAACCAATGGATGGGTAAGGCCAGTCTAATAACAAATGGGATAGGGTAACTCAAGCACTAAAAGGGAAATTGGCAAGGGTAAAAATGGCCTGTAAGGGCTGCTGGGTGCTGGCGTAGTCTTACTTATAAATCTAACCCACTGAACAAAATGCCCCTTTTCAAGGACAACCCAGCATGACTGTTTGAGTGAAAAGTGACACAGTAAGCCCATGATGGATTCAGAACTTGTACTTTTAATTACAGGAAGCAGTGTGTTAACAACTAAGATCTTTAAGCACAAGACAACTCTAAATCACTTAAACGTTTACAAAATAACAGGCAGTGTGCTTTGAGGTACTTTGTCTAGTTGGTTTATCTGAAATAATTTGAGCTAAAGAAAGACAATGACATTGAGATCAATCAAAACAGAGCAGCTGAGTAGAAATGGGCCCAGGTAATTGAGTTTGGGAGATGTGTGCATGTGTGGGGGAGGGGATTTTCCTTTTTTTTTTTTCTTTTAAACATTTTACATGTCCCTGAGCCAGCACTTGGCTCTATACAGCTTCCTAGTTTGCCTGATGTTAGATCCTGTCTGGAATTAATTTAACATTTTATAGTATAGTAGCCGGATAGTACAGATCAGATTTTGACAGATTTTCTTTTGCCTGTTTGGGAAATAATAACCTCTCTCTCAGTCACATACTCTACATATCTGGCTTCTGCATTAATTGTAAATCTTGCCTGTCTTAAAGAGTCTACCATGGCATGTGCTTTGGATAAATGTGACCTATAATGCTCTCAATAAATTATTATATCATCAATGAATGCTACTAAGAACCTGGCATTAGATTTTAGAACTTTATCCATCAGCCTTTTAAAAGTGGCAAGAGCTTCAAGTGTAAGACATAAGACTGTATGATGAAAAAAGAACTTGAGGGCTACATAATATTGTTTTCCCTTTAATTTTATGTGTGACAGGAATCTGCCAGAAAGCATTGATTAAATTTAGGGTTGTCAAAAACCTTATTTTGGCTAGATTCTCCAAGAGGTGATCCACTGTGGGTAGCGGGTAAATATCATATCCAGATATCCTATGCAGTATTTGGAAATCATAACAAAATCATGTGGATCCATCTAATGTGAGGACTGACGCAACCAGAATGTTGTGCTCAGTTCTAGAATTCCTCAACAATTCTTAATTTCAACATTTCTTTTTTACTTGTTAGCTCATTGCTTTCCTTTGGGATGCTGGTGTCTTGCAAGGTTTTAACTTTATCTTCTCCCCTGGCAGTGTTGCAATATGAAGTATTTTAAATCTGCTCTACCAGGTAGCACAAAAAAAGAAAACTTTATTTCTCAATTAAAATAAAGCAATTTAGGTTTGGATTTTGAGCTTTAGAAAATATTTATTTACTTGAATAACAGGAAAAGAATTCCCCGGTATCATATTATTGGTATTTATGTGACCTCCCAGGCTGACTATAGAAACTTCCAGCTTCCCAACAAACTTTTAACATATTCATTTCACGTCTTCTTTCATTTTCTCTTTCCAGTTTGTCTCATGTCATAGTTTACTTCATCGATATACTGTTCAATATCAATAAGTCCTTGTAGTCTTGCTAAGAATTTATTTTCAGCAGATTGAACTAATGCTATCACTTTGTCCTGGTTTTAAAATATCTAAGACAGGCATTTTTATTAATTACCCCTGTTATGTCTCTTCTGTCCTTTTATTATGTTCCTTAACTATTAGCATAACACTTTTTTATTGGCATAACTCTTTTTAAGCTATCTTGTAAGTCTCAAAGCATGTTATATTTTTAATTGTTGTTCCTCCTTGCCAATCTTCTTTGCTATGACAACTAAATCTGAGGGATGTCCACCATATTGTTCAAATGGAATACATTTTGTTAAAATTAGGCACAGTACTCTTATGGCTAAAGGGAGATAAGGAAGTAATGATTCCCAGTTCTTGACATTTTGCTGTGTGGACATATTTATCATAGACTTCATATTTTTTTTTCAGGGTACAGCTAACCTATCAGTCTGAGAGTTCTATAGTGGCTTAATTGGAGTTTCTGGTTCTGTGAATATTTCTTTGAGGATTCCATTTCCTCTTGCTACAGCCATAACATTGACTTTTCACAGGGCACAGCTTCAGGAAACTTAGTAACCTAGCCGATGACCATTGAAATGTATTTGTGGCTATTACTGGACTTTGCTAATGGGCTTACAAGCTCCATTTTTGCTTAAACTTGACTTGAACAAAAGTCAGATAGCATCAGACTTCAGAACACAGGAGATGATGTCATCATTATCATTATGTGTGTATTGAAGTTTTGAATAACTTTCATTATATCAGGCCAATAAAATATAGATAACAATGTTATATTTGTTTTTTCCATTCCTAAGTGTCCTGCCAAAATATGATTATGTATAATTTTCATCACAAATGTTCTAATGGTTGTGGGACTAACAGCTGGTGTAGTAGTCCATCTTTTGCTTTTACATACCCTGTATAGCAATTCATTCTTCAGGTCAAAATAGGGTTAGGTGATGGGGCCAATATGCTCATCTATTTCTCTCCTTCTGCTCTTGCCATATTTTCTCTCGCCCTGCTTAATGTAGTATCCTGTGACTGCGCTTTCTTAAAATTGTCATTATCTGCACATCTGCACAGGTATGGAATTCTTTCATCACTACACTGACATTAAATAGAAAGTATAGCCTCTTCATCAATGAACATATATATAGGTGTTTATTCTTCATTTTTTCTTCTACAAAATGTAACTTATGCAATAACTTATTCAACTTTTGTTTTGGTAATTCCTTTACTTTTACATCATTAGCATTTGTCTCTCTCTGTCGAAGTCCCTGCTGTTGACAGTTCTATTTCTGATTAGCCATCTGTTTTGACATTATAGAGAGAAACTATGTCACCTTACCTTTCCTTCTTTAGTTGGTTTATCACTATGGGTCTCACCCTTTCATATCCCACACAGACATGTTTCATTACTTTACTGACCAGAATTGTCTCACAAGGGTTGATGTCAGACATTAAATTCTTCTATTTTAGTTTTTTCATTGATTTACTTCACTCATTTATTAAATGTGGGTTGTGTTAAAATTCAGTAACAGTTTTTTTTCTTCTTCTTTTTTTAATAAATCACAGATTCTTCTAACCCCTCAAGTATTTTTAACAGGGAATCAGACTGTTGTTCCCAGAACTAGCAGTCCATCCAATTCATTCCTATCCAATACCATGCTTTTTACCTAATCTGTAATGGCACAGAGGCAATATGCTGATTCTACCATTCTAGCAATTTGTTTATCACATTCTGCTGGTAATTTTCATAATTAGGATGTTGGTTAGAAATCACATTTTGATCAGTTTAACATTTACAAAGGTCTGTTAGTTAGAAATCTCATTTGGTTAGGTACAACATTTTCAATTAACCAGTTCTTAGTGATGGCCCTTTCTTCCTACATCTGACTTTTTCAGTTGTTAAAAATGTTTACAATCACAGACACATTTGCACATTTTTAGTTACAGGCTTAGAATGATCAATATTAAACAGTCCACCGGATTCACTAATCTTCTGTGCAGGACTAGCTTAGTCCTGCACGGAAGCACCCGTTTAGGAGCAGGTTGGCAGCGCGCCATGCATATTAATAAAGGCACTCTGCCTGAGCTCCTGGGCTTACACGGCACTTGTAGTGCAGGGGGGTGTGTCTGAGAGCAGAGTTCTCAGAATGAACACGCCCCTGCAATGTAGAACAGCAGAAAGTGGGAAGAAATGAGCGAGATCACTCATAGGTGTCTACAGATCCCCACCAACAGTTCCCCATGTATACAACAGCAACAGTACAGAAAAAGTAAATGAAGAAACCCTTTTATTTTTTTAAAAAATCTGATTAAAGCTAGCCGTAGGTGCATGGGTGTGCCCATTGCTTAGCTATGGTTAAAGCAGCTTAAAAGGCTGAAGAGGATAACAAGGAAGATATATGCAAATGACGCAAGACAGCAATAGTGTAGCGGGCAGAGCATTTGCCTAATAAGCAGGCATTCCTGGTTTGGATTCCACTTTAGCATAGTCTATTTTACATGGCAAAGCATGTTATAACCACTATTTTTGTTGCAAACCCTCTAAATAACACAAATTTATGAATTAGAGTACTGCAGGAAATGCACATGTGAAGTATCAGTGTCATAATGAATAAGGCCCTAGTAAGCAGGTTTAAGCACATCTAAGCAGTAGTAAGTATATGCAAGCACTAGTAAGCGTGTTTGAGTGCATTTGTGTGGGGGTAAGCACTGCCTACACAGATTAAGCAATCTGGAAGCTTACTGAGTATAAGAAACTGTAACCGGAAGTTAGCAGTGCTTAGCTCCTCGCAAACACACGCACACCCACTTACAACTGCTTTAAAGTACCTTAATCACTCTGTAACCAATGTCCCATATTCTTCCCAGCAACAAAATCAATGGCCTCTACATGGCTTGAACCCAGGACCCAACACACCATAGACAAAGTGATTTACCACTAAGCTATAACAGATACGAAAGAAAAATCTGATGTTTTCAGAAACATATCATCCAGCCCAGTCATGCTACAGTACAGAGAATGTAACCAACATCTAGATGTATGTGTGTGTGCAAATATATTAATATCTAAACAGATATATATATCTATATATATATATATATATATATATATATATATATATATGTATATTTAGAAATATACATATATATATATATATATATATATATATATATATATGTATATTTAGAAATATATATATATATATATATATATATATATATATATATATATATATGTATATATATATATATATATATATATATATATATATATATATATGTGTGTATATATATATCTACACCTGTATGTCGACATATGCACAGTAAGGTACATATATGTATGCAGGAATATAGCTATGTAGGTATATACAGACATAGTCATACATATGTAAGCTGATACATATATATATATATATATATATATATATATATATATATATATATATATATATATATATATATATATGTGTGTATATGTGGCCATACATCTGTAGATAGCAATGGTAGATTAACAAAAACAAATATGTCCACATGCACCGTTAATCAGGTTGAGAGGCCCCAAATAATATACGTCTTGTACGAATAAGCATACCCCTCCAGCCAAACATGTCCACTCTGGAATACACTACCAAGTGTTGCAGATCCCATAACCAGGACCTGACATGACATGGGAACAAGATGTTAACAGTACTACATCCTACCTGTATGATGTCAGGCTGGTATTGGTAACATATCATGCAGTACAGTCTGGCTCCTATAGGAAATGTAAAATGTGGAAGCTATCAACATCCCAGGATACATATACACAGCCACATATATGCAGATATAGATATGCATATATATATATATATATATATATATATATATATATATATATATATTTACATATATACATGTGACTGCACATTCACACCCAGAGATATGTACAGTAAGATACATATGTAGGAGATGCACAAAATATGGAACAGCTACTATGCCTACAGTTCACACATGAACAACTGGACACTGTATGGGCTACACATACAAATGACAATCATTACCTGCAACATATACCCACATAGAGGTCATACACAGGTTTGCAGGAATGGAAAACCTTTTCTTGTGTACTATTACAGTTCTATATACTATTGCTACTGTAAGTGGGATTGTCTTCACAGACATGGTGTGGGTGTGTGTGTGTGTGTGGGGGGGGGTCACATCTGCTTTCCACATGTGTGCTATTGGCTACTGACAGACTTCCTAAGGACATCATAGTACCGCTGCTAGCACGTACTGCCCCTGTCAACTGCATTATAGATATTGGCCAATATATGTGGACATTCTGACACACTCTATACAGTCCAGAGGTATACACAGAACCCCTTAGTGCAAAACATGTGTACCATGCATGACAACATGGATGTTAACAGCCATGTAGATGGCTATAACACATAACAACTGGTATACATATGCCACCATAGGTTTTGCATTCACACACACCTGTCTGGTCTGACATGTACTACCCACTATTTCAGGGGTGCCATGGCCACTTGCTACCAACTAGATATTGACATACATCTGTACAGCATCCACTGCTCTGTCTGGCATACATGACTGTTAAGAGAGGCCCAGCAGCACTACATCTAGCAAGTATCTGCACATGACATTTCACTGGGTAAGTACACTAAGCTGCTAGGCATGTAACGATGCACTGTGCAGGCTACAGGCAGACTGGCTCAACACTGGCCTACATCTCCTATGGGGGAATGCACATGTACCTGCATATCTAGCAGGTTGTACAGGCATGTCACAGTACAGGGAAATATACACCTGTGTGAAACTGCATAACCACAACCAATGAGAACAGAGCCACAGCCACATATGGCAAGCTAGCATAATATTACAGTATATGGACTGTCTGTTCAACACCATCCTCATTTGTGCCAGTCACACACTAACCCTACATATACTGGGCCACTACACAGTTTGGTCTGATGGCTGACTGTGGTATGGGACATGTGTGTGTATGGCCCTACAAACATGTAAGCCAATATGGTAACATACATTGGAGTAGCATGTAACATCAGATAGGATGGGACCTAGGACAATGACAACTACCACCATCTGTACACAGGCCAAGGTACATATTAAAAAAACACACACTGTTGACATTCACCATAAGTACATAGACCTCAGTACTGTACAAACAACCACAGTATGTCCAGGTTATGTCATCAAATATAACCCCTACTGTATATAATGTGTAGCAGACTGATATCTCACTGGCTTTTTATCAGATATGATGACACTAATTATGGTGTACAGCACATATGCACCTCTTCATGCACAAAATACGTGCAAAGGTTGACAGAGTTGGGGCTGGAAGCACATACACAGGGCTAATATTGACATGTTGCTGTGATAACCTCATATATTTACTGTTGTAACAGGGTTTGTTGCAACATATGTCCTATGAGGGATATGAAGTCAGTAACTGTCATGGCTTTCACCATCTACAGACTGCAAACCTCACACTACCTTCTGCAGTCCACAGATAGATGCTCCATGGGTAACACATGAAACCAAAGGCACAACATGCTGCCCAGTCTGCAGATGACCCTGGAGATGGGGATTCCTCATAAACATAGAACTGACATGGCAGGTATTGAGGCATGTAGGACAGCCATATCCACGCACACATACTGTTAAATCAACATTACTCCAAATGCAGTATAGCAGCACTTACAGTCTGTAGTCAGGTCAGGCACATCCCCCTCCTGTGTGTTGCCCTGTTTCCACAGTGTATGTTGTTAGAGGTAAATCCCCAATTCATCTGAGATGCTGTTTGCCAAACAACATATCTAGTTCCTGTTCACAGTTAATGAAAAGGGCCAACACCAACAAGATGTTCCTAGATATTGGAGTGGGTTTCCATACAATTGGCTATGGGAATGTTACCACAGCTGTTCCACATGCAGTCAGCTAGGGGCGGGCTGCAATTAGTGCAGAGACCATTAGCTGATCATGAGCATCACTTAAAATACACATGCTGCTGCCTAAGCAAAGCAGGTATAGGTCTCCACATCCACCAGAGAGAGAGAAAGAGAGAGTGGGAGAGGCAGATAGAGGCAAAGACAAGTCAGGGAGGGGGTGGGAGAGTAAAACCTAAGCATGTTTGTGTCACACACCTACCAGCACAAGGTATCAAACCCCTGATGACTATGTAGTGCTATCGCAGTTCTATGCAGTTATTGGATGCACCATATGGGTTACCTGTGGTGGAGCCCTCAGAACATATATGTGATGGAAAGTGACATCTGCAACAGGGATATGGTAGCTATATGGTAGGTGACATACATGTGCCTGTTTGCATGAACAGGTGCCACCTTCAACACAGCTACACTCTCACAGGGACGCACACACATTGACACACTTGGCAGGGCCAGGATTAAAACTCATCTGTAGTGGGATTGCCACAACACATCACTGTGCGGGTATCACATGCACCACACAGGTCATACGGAGGTTGTATGGGCAAAGGGAATGGGGAGGTATCTTACATCAGACAGCATGCTTCAGTATGCCAATGGAGGTTGTAGTGAGTATAGACATGAACATATGCACCATACAACACACACATAAACAC
Source organism: Protopterus annectens (assembly GCF_019279795.1). NCBI lineage: Eukaryota > Metazoa > Chordata > Ceratodontiformes > Protopteridae > Protopterus > Protopterus annectens. Next base: position 1,041,096,759 of record NC_056730.1, on the reverse strand, counting down.
ACAGGGTGCAAGGACTGACATGCATGGGTGCATGTCTGTACAGGTGTGTGGTGGTCAACTATGCCAGACGGCTATACAAGGCTAGGCAATGGGTATACATTGGCATCAGGCTACATGACAATGGTCTGCATTGTGGCTCAGGGCTGTGGTTTCTGCATTTGCCCACACAGGTGGGTATTGTATCCCCCATCCAGTCACCTGGGTGACTATTGTGTGTGGCCAATGCTGTGCATTGCTTGCCATGTATGTGTTCCTTAGTCCATGACATGGATGGTGTCTGGGATGTGCACACCTCCACATGCATGCACAGTGACAAGTGGAACTATACCTGGGGTGTCTGGCCCATGTTATGAACACAGATTATTATCAGATGTGCCAGTCTTGCTCACCTGTGGCAGGAACTCATAATGGGCAGCAGGTTTACCCTGCACCTACATTGATAGCATGCTAACAGCATTCCCTGGTTTCAGTGGCATCTGTCCATACAGGGCATATTGTCAGGCATGGTATGTCATTTGTGGGTCACATGTGATGGCACCACAGATCTTGCAGGTGTCCATTGGGGAACATGGGGAGGGTGCACTGTCTGCATGTACATGCATATTGGACAGATGGACAGGGTGCCATGCCCTCTGTAGCCCACTGCTATCACTCCATAGTTACTATCAGTGGCCAATATGCAGTGTACTACACACATATTGGCTGTTGCCTAGGCATGTGTGTGCGTATGAGACATGGGTTGAGAGTGTGCTCTGGATAATACTGGGGTTGCTAACTGTGATTGCTGGCCTTGATGTCACATGTATGGGTATGGCTTTGCACTCCAGCCTCCCAGCTATTTCACATCTGTTATCCCTGTACGGTGGACATTGTGATATATAGTAGGGCCGCCATATAAGAATTATGCAAAAGCTGCTCTAAATTGGCCCCATGTGTCACACACTCACAACCACCTCCACACAAGTTACAAACACACACACAATTGTTATTGGCCACAGGTGTCACACACTCACAACTACCTCCACACAGTATACAAGTTGCAAACACATACACATGTCATGTCTGGGAGTAAAACCCCTACCTAACTAGCTTATCATACTCCACAGTTATAGTATGCACCACAGCAATTACTGGAGTTCTCTTTCCCCAAAGGTGTATATCACATTGGATGACATCAGCAGGATTGCCAAAGTAGGACATTCTAATTGTAGTGAGTGTGACTAGCCTAAAATGCATTGCTCCCTATACAGACAGTGACACACACACACACACACACACACACACACACACACACACACACACACACACACACACACACACACACACACACACACAAAACATCCACAACCGACAGGTGTGGGTATAGAATCCCTAACAGGGGTCTATATCACACTACAGCATGGAGCTGTTATAGGATGCACCACAGGGATTACTGGAGAACTTCTTCCCCAAAGGTGTATTTCACAATAAATGACATCAGCAGGATTGCCAACATTGGACATTCGAATTGTAGTGAGTGTGACTAACATATAATGCATTGCTCCATACACAGACATTGAAACACACACAAAACATTCAGAACTATCATGGGCTGGGATGGAACCCTATCACAGTTCCAAATCACACTACAGCAGTATGCAGTTTTGGCACACACTACAGAGATTACTGGGCTGCAACCTTCCCAGAGGTGTATTTCTAGGTGGATGACATCAGCAGCCTTGCCAACATTGAATATATGAATTGTAGGGAGTGTGAGTACCCTAAAAGCCTTTGCTGTCTACAGAGACAGACAGACACACACACTTGCCATGTCTGTGATTAGAACACCTACCAAACCACTTTATCACACTACAGCAGTAGTTACAGGATGTGCTATAGTGATTATTGGGCTACTATTTTCCCAGAGGTGTAGTTCTAGGTGGATGACATCAGCAGCATGCCGAAGTTGAGCATTTGAATTGTTGATAGTGTGCCTACCCTAAAAAACATTGTTCTCTACACAATCAGAGAGAGACAGACATGCACACAAACACACACACAGACACACACTCACACACAGTTGCCAAATCTGGGATTAAAACTCTTACTTAACTAGTTTACCACACTACAGCAGTACACAGTTATGGGTCACGCCATGGAGATTATTTGGCTGCAACTCTCCCAAAGGTGTATTTCACACTGGATTACCTAAGCAGACTTGTCATAGTAGGCCTATGTGGAGAGCGGCGTGTGTGCATGGGCCATAACCCATTCATCTAGGGGTTGACACACCACATGCGGGCACACACAGGGTCATATTTCACAGGTACGTGTATACAGCTGCTAGATGACTACTTCCTTGTATGTCTGGTCCGCTGGTGTTTGCAGACATGGCCTTCATGTGTTAAGTGTGTGAGCATGCCCCGTATGATCTTTCAGTATGTTGACTGACATTGCCTTCATTTCTCTGTGTGTGAGCATGCACAGTATGGCCATCTGTATTGCATGTGTGGATTGAGCCCAGGTAGTTTGTACTGCAGTGCTGACCTTTGTGTTGTACACCGACAGGTAGCATGCTGTCTCTGCAGGATATCCATCGATCATTTGGCTTTGACTGTTACTACATTTCTGCATAGCGGGGGGTCACACCTGACTGTTTCTACATTTCTAAATAGGATTGGGGGCACACCTGACTGTACTGTATTTCTATGTGGAATGGGGGGAGAGCACACCTGACAATTTCTACATTTCTACACAGGATGGGGGGGGGCACACCTGACTGTTACTATATGTCTACATAGGATAGGAGGGGCACACCTGACACTTGTACACATTTGCTAAGACTGTACTAGTATGTCGGGTACTCCATTTCAGTCTGTAGTCTTACCTATTGTGCTGGCTAGAGGCATACCAGTGTACTACAGATCTTAGCTTTTAATTACCTACATATTAGTTTCTGATGTCCTACCCTTCAGAACTGACATCCCACTGCCTGACCTGCTGTAGTCTGTCTGTGTAGGCCTGGGAGGGGGGGGGTTACCCATAGGCCTCATTCAGAGGCCACAGCACAGCCTTTGTTTGTGTTTGTCTACACCTGTCCTGCTGGCTGAGACTGTTATTGGTTATGTGACCCCCCCCCAACTCGCATGTGTGAGTCACTTACCTTGTGGGTGTCCCAGTATTGAGGGTGGTGCTGCAGGGCTGCCTATGTTGGATGCACATAGTACACTCCCTACACATGGCTGAGCACAGGTAGTATAATATTTGGCATCCCTTTTACTGTATGTGAGAGTCGGAGAGAGAGGTGTTATTCCCTGGGTCCCTCCTGTGTCAGTGTATGCACTGTGCGTTGCCTCTTTGCCAAGGCCAGAGCATACTGGGCATGTCTCTTTCTGCCTACTGGGGCAGGCTCAGGTTATTTCTCCTCAGAGTCACTCTGTGCCTGTGCAGGCCTTGGCAATGGTGGGGGTGGGCAGTGTGGCCCTACCATGTGCTGTTCCTGCTGCAGCTGTTTCTGCAGGATCATATTGTGCAGCATGGCACATACAAGGACGATTTGGGTACATGTAGCTGGTGAATACTGCAAGGCTCCATCGGATGTGTCCAGGCACTGGAACCATGACTTGAGCATCCCAAACACACGCTCTACTATAATTCTGGTCTGAGTGTGTGCCTCATTATGGAGTTCTTATTCGGGTGTGTGTGCATTTCTGATGGGTGTCATCAGCCACGGCTCTAGTGCGTATCCAGCATCCCCCACTAGGTGACCGTGAGGGATGTCCCCATTGGCAAATCTCTGGTACAGCTGCATCAGAAGACAGATGTGGGAATCGTGATAACTTCCAGGGCAACCAGAACACACATTCATTATTATGCCCTGGGCATCGCACATGACCTGGCAGTTGATGGAGGAGAAGCCCTTGAGGTTAATGTAGACCCAACCCCACTCACTGGGTGGTGCTTTGATGCATATGTTTGTGCAGTCTGTAGTACCAACTACCTTAGGGTATTCTGCTATTTGGTGGAACAGTTGCATATTGCTGCCCAACGCCTCACGGGTGTTGGGGAAATATATGTGCTCACCGACATGTGCTGACATGGCATCCAGGAACAGTACCCTGGATGCTGATGCCTGTGAAATCCCCATCATATCCCAGGTTGGCCTTTGGAAGGTACCTGTAGCTAGTATTCTTAGGCCTACACATACCTTGGTATCCATTGAGATGGGGTCCCCTCTGCTAGTTCTGTGTGTCAGGTGTGGCCAACACAGCTCAACGATTTGCTGTAGGAGGTCTCTGTCCACCCTATAGTGCTCCACTATCTTGAGCTCATGTAGCCCCTGGTAGGTTACCCTGGGTCTGTACACTCTTCTCCATCTCCTCACTGTGGGTTGGTCGACAGCATTCACATCCTCACCACCCTCAGCCTCTTCCACAAGTTGTATGATAGCTCTTGCAGCCCCTATTATTTTCTGCTGTGAGTGTTAAAAGTTCCCCCTTTTTTCCACCGGTGGTGTAGAGTGTGGGAAAAAACAGAGGGGAAGATGTTTGCTTAGTTTATAGAGGTGATGTGAGGTGTTGACCAGCAATATGCGTCTCTTCCACCAAATAGCAGAATACCCTGGGGTAGTGGGTGCTATAGACTGCACGCACATATGCTCAGGTCATGGTTCCAGTGTCTGGACACATCCAGTGGAGCCTTGCAGTGTTCACCAGCTACATGTACCCAAATTGTTATGGAATGTGCTATGCTATATGATCCTGTGGAAACAGCTGCATTAGGAACAGCATGTGGCAGGGCCACAAAGCCCCCCACCAATGCCAAGGCCTGCGCAGGCACAGAGTGACCCGGAGGAGGAACAAACTGAGCCTGCCCTGGAAAGCAGAAGGAGGCGTGCCCAGTATGCCCTGGCCGTGGCAAAGAGGCAATGCATAGCACATGCACTGACACAGTAGGGACCCAGGGAATGACACCTCTCTCTGACTCGCACATACAGTAAAAGTGATGACAAACATGACACCACCTCTACTCAGCCATGTATAGAGAGTATACTATGTGCATCTGATATAGGCAGCCCACCAGTACCATCCACAGGTCTGGCACACCCACAATGTAAGTCAATCAACCTACCAATTGCCAAATGGAGTAGAATGTGTCATTACCTATAGCTATTGTATAGATGTGAGCATGCAAAGGAATTGGGTGGCTGAATGTTATGGCAGCAGACAATAGATACCCATAGTGGCACCATGACATTTGTAACACATACTGGAGTCACCATAGTAGCTAGTACTACACAGGGTGACAAAACCCACTGCAGGAAATGTGCTGAGTGACATGTGTGTCCATATGACCCACACATGCCAGTCAGGACGGTTCACATATCCAACAACAGTCTCAGCCAGCAGGACATGTGTAGACAAACCCAAACAGAGCCTTTGCCATGGCTCCAGAATGATGGCTATGGTTAACCTCCCCCACAGGCCTACACAGGCAGACCACAGCAGGGCAGGCAGTGGGATGTTAGTTCTGAAGGGTAGGAAGTCAGACAATAATATGTAGGGCAACCAAAGTCACAATCTGTAGTACACTGGTATGCCTCTAGCCAGCACGATAGGTAAGACTACAGACTGAAATGGAGTACGTGACATACCAGTACAGTCCTAGCAAATGTGTACAAGTGCCAGGTGTGCCCTTCCAATCCTATGTAGACATATAGTAACAGTCAGGTGCCCCCCCCCATCCTGTGTAGAAATGCAGAAATTGTCAGGTGTGCCATCCCCCAATCCTACATAGAAATATAGTACAGTCAGGTGTGCCCCCCAATCCTATTTAGAAATGCAGAAACAGTCAGGTGTGACCCCCCGCTATGCAGAAATGTAGTAACAGTCAAAGCCAAATGATCGGTGGATACCCTGCAGTGACAGCATGCTACCTGTCGGTGTACAACACAAAGAAAGGTCAGCACTGCAGTACAAACTACCTGGATATGACCCACACATGCAATAGAGACGGCCATATTGGGCATGCTCATACACCTAGTGTAATGAAGGCAATGTAAGTCAACAACATACTGAAAGTCATACTGGGCATGCTCACACACTTAAACACATGACGGTTATGTCTGCAAACACCAGAGGGCCAGACATATCTGGCAGTTGCAGTTGTTAGTGCAAACACTCATCAGTATGCACCACTCATGCCTTGCACACACAGTGGATAGGAATACAGACATATATGTAAGGACAACACACTATAATAAGCCAAAAGTAGATGAACATAGATGTGTGGAAGAGAGTGACTGTGACAAGGAGCCATCCAGGCCTGTCCAACCCAGCACACAGCCAAAGGGCCCCAAACACATGAGGTGCAGATGTCACTCACTGCAGATACTAGCCACCAGTATCTGTCAGCATTACAGACCATGTGGTGCACGTGCCAGCTGTTCAACATGACTGTACAAGGAAGTAGTCATGTAGCATCTGTACACACGTACCCGTGAAATATGACCCTGTGTATGCCCGCATGTGGCACGTCAACCCCTACATGAATGGGTAATGGCCCATCCACACACACTGCCCTCCCCATAGCCCTACTATGACAAGCCCACTGAGGTCATCCAATGTGAAATACACCTTTGGGAGAGTTGTAGCCTAGTAATTTCTGTAGCACATCCTACAATTGCATACTGTTGCAATATAATAAACTAGTTAAGTAGGAGTGTGAATCTCAGACTTGGCAACTGTGTGTGTCTGTCTGACTGTGTAGAAAGCAATGCTTTTAAGAGTAGTCACACTCACAGCAATTTAAATGCTCAACCTTGGCAAGGCTGCTGATGTCATCCACCTAGAAATACACCTCTAGGAAAATTGTAGCCCAGTAATCTCTGTATAGCGTCCTGTAACTGCGTACTGCTGTCATGTAATAAAGCAGTTAGGTAGGTGTTCTACTCCCCGACATGGCAGGTGTGTGTCTGTCTGTGTAGAGAGCCATGCTTTTTAGGATAGTCACACTCCCTACAATTCAAATGCCCAACCTTTGCAAGGTCGCTGGTGTCATCCACCTAGTAATACACCTCTGGGAAGCTGTAGCTCAGTAATCTCTGTCGCGTGTTCTGTAACTGCCTACTGCTGTAGTGTGATTCATAGGTTCATAGATTAGTACTAGGCTAATTACCCTTGTGAGCCATTTCAAGCCTAGCCAATTGCCCCATGTAAAAATCAAACCCTGCACCTTGTGTCTGTAAGGTAAACACCTTAACCATAATGCCATCCTCCCACCCCCACTAGTTAGGTAGGAATTTGATTCCCATGCATGGCAACTGTGTGTCTGTCTGTGTAGAGAGCAATGCTTTTTAGGCTAGTCACACTCCCTACAATTCAAATGCTCATCCTTTGCAAGGCTGCTGATATCATCAACCTAGTAATACACCTCTGGGAAGCTGTATCCCAGTAATCTCCATAGCATATGTTGTAACTGCATACCGCTGTAGTATAATAAACTAGTTAAGTAGATGTTTTATTCCCAGACATAGCAACTCTGTGTAGCGACCCATGCTTTTAGGCTAGTCACAATCCCTACAATGCAAATGTTCAACCTTTGCAAGGCTGCTGATATCATCCACCTAGTAATACACCTCCGTGAAAGCTGTAGCCCAGTAATCTCCATAGTAGGTTCCATAACTGTGTACTGTTGTGTGCTTCAGAGCCCTGTTAGGGTTCGATGCCCACCCATAGCAGTTCTGGATGTTTTGTGTGTGTTTCAATGTCTATGTAGGGAGCTATACATTAAAGGCTAGTCACATTTGGCACCCCGCTGATGTCAGCCAATGTGTTATACACCTTTGGGGAAGGAATTTTTCAATAGTCTTTGTGGTGCATCCTATAACAGCTCTATGCTGTAGTGTGTTATAGATGTCTATTAGGGGTTATATACCCACACATGTCAGTTGTGGATGTTTTTTGTGTACTCCACTGTCTGTGCAGGGAGCAATGCATTTTAGGTTAGTCACACTTGATAGATGACAAATGTCCTACTTTGGCAATCCTGCTGATGTCAGCCAATGTGATATACACCTTTGGGGAAAAAGTACTGTAGTAATCACCATGGCGTGTACTATAACTACATAGTGTTTTAGTGTAATAAACTACTTAGATAGGGGTTCTACTCCCAGACATGACAGGTGTGTATGTGTTTGCACCTCATATCCTGTGTGGAGATATGCGTGTGTGTGTGACACCTGGGCCCAATGTGGAGTGGGTTTTGCATATTTCCTATATGGTGGCCCTAGTACATATCACAATGTCTACTGTACAGTGATAACAGCTATGAAATAGCCGAGAGGCTGGGTTGCATATCTATACCCATACATGTGACATCAAGGTCAGGCAATCACAGTTAGCAACCTCAGTATTATTCAGAGCACACTCTCAACCCATGTCTCATACACACACACACATGCCAGGCAACAGCCAATGTGTATGTAGTACACTGCATATTGGCGACTGATAGTAACTATGGTGTGAATGCAGTGGCCTACAGAGGGCATGGCACCCTGTCCATCAGTACGTTAGGCACATAATTGCAGACAATGCGCCTTCAGTATGCTTCCCACTGGATGCCTGCAACAACTGTGGTTCCATCAAATATGATCCACAAAGGACATACCATGCCTTAGACAAATGCCCTGTATGGACAGATGCCACTGACACCAGGGAATACCTGTCACATGCTATCAATGTAGGTGCAAGATCAATCTGCTGTCCATTACCTGGTCCTGCCATATGAGGGCAGGACAGTCACATCTGATGGTAACATTCTGTGTACACAACATGGGTCAGACAAACCAGGTACACTTCCACATGCCACTGTACATGAATGTGGGATGTGTGCACATCCCAAACACTGTACATGTCATGGCATATAGAACACATACATGGTAAGCATTGCATAGCACTGGTCACATACAATAGTAACGCAGGTGACTGGATGGTGAATACTATACCCATCTGTGTGGACCATTCCAGACATTACACCCCTTAGCCATAATGCAGACCATTCTCATGTGGCCTGATGCCAAGGAATACCCCTCACCTAGCCTTGTACAGCCATCATGCACTGTCAACTACTACACACCCATGAAGCAATGCATACATGCATGCCAGTACTAGCACTCTGTGTCTGTGTGTGGTTCCCACATGGAAGGGTGCACCCCCTTACCCCCCTACTTATATATTCTAACTCTGAGATCACACTATAACACAAAAAAACCCCACCACACAGACATTTTAAACTGCCTCGCACACACACAAACACATCACACATACACAGATACATCCAACACTCACATTCATACTCCCACCTCCCTACCCTAACCCACACGCACAACTTACAAAACACACACATACACTCACTTACCTTCACTTCCGTAAAAATCCCAACGCACACACTTCCCATCCCATAGCAGACATGCATAAGCGCAAATTTGAGATATTTGAATTTGCGCTTATGCAGATTCGTGCTTCTGCCTTTTTGACTTTACAGTCTCGAGTTACTGAATTTTGAGCATTCAGTAATTCGGGGTTGTGAAGGGGAACCCTGTGTGTGTGGTGTATGATGCTTCCGACCACATTTACACCCAGTACCACCCTCATTGGCATACTGAAGCATGCTCTCTAATGTCAGACACCGTCACATACCCTTTAACCATAGAATCCCAGGATAACCCCTGTGCGCCAATTGATACCTATGCATTACTGTATTGTGGCAAAGTAACTGGTTAGGAAATGTATTTGTTACTCTGCCAAGTGTGGCAATGTGCATGAGTCCCTTAGAGAGTGTGGCTGTGTGACGCTGACACCGGTTCATGAGGACAGGCTTGTGTGCTACACCTACTTTATCGTAAGAGTGTTGCAGATGTCACTCACCAGCACATATACGTCTGGACAGCTCACTAACATATAAGCTATGTGGAGCATGCAATAACTGCATACACATGTGATAGCTATGCATTGAAACCCCATACTGGTAGGTGTGTGACACAAACATGCCTAAGTTTTACTCACCCAAACCTTCCCTGATATACTTTGTCTCTGTCTGTCCCTCTCACACCCTCTCTGGTGGATGTAGGATGTACACCTGCTTTGCTAGGCATCAGCTTGTATTTTGCAAGTGATGGTCATGATCATCTGATGGCCTCTGCACCAATTTCAGTCCTCCTCTAGCTGAGTGCATGTGGAACAGCTGTTTTAACATTCCCATAGCCAATTGCATAGAAACACACTCCAATAATTAGGAACATCATGTTGGTATTGGCCGTTTACATCCACTGTTGGCAGGAACTAGATCTATTGTTTGGTGAACAGCATCTCATATGGATTGGGGATTTACCTCTAACAACTTACACTGTGGAAACAGGGCAACACACAGGAGGGGGATGTGCCTGACCTGACTACATACGTAAGTGCTGCTATACTGCATGTGAAGTAATGTTGGTTTAACAGTGTATGTGTGGCTATGGCTGTCCTACATGTTGTAATACCTGCCATGTCAGTTCTATGTTTATGAGGAATCCACATCTGCAGGTTCATCTGCATACTAGGCAGTGTGTTGTGTCCTTGGTGTCATGTGTACCCACAGAGCACGTATCTGTGAACTGCAGAAGGTAGTCTGAGGATTGCAGTCTGTAGATGATGAAAGCCGTGACAGTTACTGACTTCATATCCCTCAAAGGACACATGTTGCAATAAACCCTGTTACGACAGTACATGTATGAGGTTATCACAGCAACATGTCAATACTGACCCTGTGTATGTAGTTCCAGCCACAACTCTGTCAACCTTTGTACATATGTCATGCATTAAGAGGTGCATATGTGCTGTACACCATTATCAGTGTCATCATATCTGATAGCAAGCCAGTGAGATATCAGACTGCTACACATGTTTGTACAGTATGGGTAATATTTGACAACATTACCAAGACATGCCGTGGTTGTTTGTACAGTAATGAGGTATGTGTAACCATGGTGAATGTTGACATTGTGTGTATTGTTAACATGTTCTTTAGCCTGTGTACAGACTGTGGTAGATGTCATTGTTATAGGTCCCGTCCTATCTGATGTTACTTGCTGCTCCACTGTATGTTACTGTGTTGGTTTACATGTTTGTAGGTCCATACACACACATGTCCCATATCACAGACAGACAGCAGACCTCACTGTGTAGCAGCCCAGTATATGTAGGGTCAGTCTGTGAGTGGCACATATGAGGATGGTGTAGAACAGATAGTCCATATACCATACATTTATGCTAGCTTACCATACGTGGCTGTGGCTGTGTTCACATTGGATGTGGATATGCACCTTCACACAGGTGTATCTTACCCTGTGGTGTGATATGCATGCAGAGCCTGCTATATATGCAGCTACATGTGCATTCCCCCATAGGAGATGTTGGCCAGTGTTGCGCCAGTCTGCCTGTAGCCTGCACAGTGCATTGTTACATGTCTAACAGCTTAGTGTACTTATCCAGTGAGATGTCATGTGGAGATACTTGCTGGATGTACTGCTGCCGGGTCTCCCTTAACAGTCATGTCTGTCAGACAGAGCAGTGGGATTCTATACAGATGTATGTCAATATCTAGTGGGTAGTATGTGGCCATGGCTCCCCTGTACCAGCGGTTATTGTGTGTCAGGCCAGACAGGAGAGTGTGAATGCATAACCTATGGTGGCATATGTGTACTAGCTGTTATGTACTATACCCATCTACATGGCTGTTAACATCCATATTGTCATGCATGGTACACATGTTTAGCACTAAGGGGTTCTGTGTATACTTCTGGACTGTAAAAAGTGTTTCAGAATGTCCACATATATTGGCCAATATCTGTGCTGCAGTCCACGGGGGCATTATGTGCTAGCAGTTGTACTTTACCAGGATGTCCTTAGGATGTCTGTCAGTAGCCAATGGCACACATGTGGAAAGCAGATGTGATCTCCCACACACATGTCTGTGAAGACAATCCCAGTTACAGTAGCAATAGTCTATCAATATACCTGCTATACATACCTGACATCCACTTGCACTACGATGTTGGGACTATAGGGGCTGGGGAAGGTCTACACTCCATGTCCAGGACATATGGTGAGAATATCTGTACATATAATCATCCAGATATATATATGATTACACATATACATATCAACATATACAGATGTGTATGTATATGTACATAGATATACATACACACACCCAGATATATACATATACAGAGCAACATATGTCTACACATATACAGATAGTGATACATATACCTCACTAAAAGAATCACAGGCCTAAAGCAGATGCCATATGCTGGCTGCCTTAAAAAACTCCAGCTATACTCTGTCACATATCGTCTACTCCAAGGCAATCTCTGCTTAACATAAAAGGCCATGTCAAACCCAGCGCTGTTGGACATGATACACTTAAAGAAATCCCAATCCCTCAAAGCCACATGCTACCTGGATCTAAACCTTGTCATCACAATAAACAAAACATGCTGGAGGGATAGCTTCCTGACCCAGAGACTCCCCAGCCTCTGGAATAAACTGCCCATACATGCCAAGCAGAGTGCCTCTTTGGCCCTTTTCAAAAGGAACATTGATGATTGGATGGGAGATAGGAAATTCAACCCGGGGATCACATCAGTCGCCCCTGCTAGACAGGGATCTAGGGAAGTAAATAGTGTGGGAAGAAATAGCCAGGGAATTGTTATGGCTAGGCTTGTATAGGCCCTAGGGCCAATAGCCTAGTACCAACCTATGAACCTATGAACCTATATGCACATATACTTATGGATATCTACAAATATATTGACAGTAGTAGGTATATTGGTATAGATATGTATGCACATATAGACATATATATATATATATATATATATATATATATATATATATATATATATATACACCAACATAACTAGCCATATCTGTACACATAGGATGTGCATACATATATAGCTATATACATATACATCTATATGTACAAATACGTATACCTATATATACACATATGTATAGATTCATATATGTATAGATATGCATACATATGTACATAAGAATAGGTGTATACATGGCCATATATATGTAACACTATACAGATGTGTATACAGACATATGTATGTGTACACCTGTGTATGTACATGTAGACATCTATAGACATATATGTATACAGCCATATACCTGTCATGAGTACACGTCATGGTTGCATATACCCTCCCAAATGTATCCCACCGTATGTATTTGCTATGTGTACATAATGATAAAACAACATATGTGATGCAACAGTTATATTAATGACAATGACTACACAATCCAGGATGTAAAGGCAAGTGTTCAATACCAGTCAATTTGGGTAATGACAGCTATACTGGTAACACAACACCATTCCCCTTAGTGGTCATGGCATAGTTGTCATGTGTTGTGATGTCAGTGTAAAGGGCCCTGAGTTCATGACCTGCAAGGGCTGCTCATTTTGTTGCTGGGCAGAACAAGGTCTGTTGGATACAGATTGGTTAAGGCAGTGTTTGTGCAATGTAGGCCACACATGTCAGTATCACAACATTGCTAGGTAGGGGTCTAGTCCCAGTGTTGGCAAGTAACAGTGTGTGTGTATGTGGATGGGTCTACATTAGATTGCAGGGTATACACACCTCAGCGGGCCACCTGTTCATGTGGCACAGGCAATACCAGGTACAGTAACCTGTGAAATGTGTTCAACTGTATCCCAGATATGTCACTGCTATGGTGTCAGCACAGTGACATACCTCATTGTGCAATATGATGGCAGACCACCCTCGTGCTGACACATGTACACCTACAACACAATTGCATAACAGTTTAGAGACCACAACCAAGCAGTGTTGCTAACAGCTAGATGGCATAATTGCTGAATGGCTACACTACCTGCCAAATATGCCTTACACTGTACACCCTACATCATATTACACTGCAGGACTGTGGTACACTGGTGTACAGTCACTGTGTGCATCAGAACCATATCAGCTTGTCCCTGTATCGATGGTATGGATGACAGGGATGTGGCACAGGTATCATCATATTCACAAGGCATCCTCATGCTAACACATTTACACCTACAACACAATTGCATAACAGTTTAGAGACCACAACCAAGCAGTGTTACTAACAGCTAGATGGCATCATTGCTGGACGGCTACACTACCTGCCAAATATGCCTCACACTCTACACCCTACAACACGTTACACTGTAGAACTGTGGTACACTGGTGTACAGTCACCGTGTGCATCATAACCATATCAGCCTGTCCCTGCATTGATGGTATGGATGACAGGGATGGGGCACAGGTATCATCATATGCACAGGGTGTGGTGTTGGTCTGCCAGAGGCCAAGGGTGGGCCATACATTTGATTTGGATGAGGGGTCTACTTTGGGGAGCTGGCTGAGGTGATGTGGTGTGTGTAGGTATGGGGTTGCCCTAGGTGTGTTTGGATAGTGTGTGGGTATGCATGTACACAGTTCTGCCTTGTGGCTGCCCTACACAGGCATTTATGGACAGCTGCAGACCATACCTGGCAGGTTGTGCAGTTCACTGCCTCCAGTCACAGGCATGTGGACTGTGCCTGTCAGGGGTTCTGCAGGCATGTGGAGGTACAGGTGTTGAAGTGCTACTCTCACCTGCTGATGACATTTGTCCACTGGTACCACATCCCTCCTGGGACTGGCAAAAACCGTGTGCACATGGTCTGCTGTGGTGTGGTGTGGACAGCACACCCCCGCACTGCCGGGGCTGCTACTGCCACTACGGGAGCCCCTTGGTGTCCTAGCATGCCCACGTTGAGTACTAGCTGCTGGTGTTGTTGGGCCACATCCACGTGGGTGTCGCTGCATCCCCATCACATGTCGAAGCACAGACACACCACGGCTGATAAGGGCCATCATCTCATCATGCCATCTATCTGCTTGCTCGTTAGAAGCACGGATGACAGCCGCCACTTCATGGAGTTTGTCACCTACAGTTGTGAGTGCAGCCCTCTGCAGCCTAAGGCCCTGTCTGGTGTAATGCTCAATACATGCCTGTGCCACCATTACAGCCTGGAACATGCTTCTGCTGGTTGCAACTACATTGCCTATGCCAGTGGCATGATGTCCAGTGGTCTTACTATGAGCACCCTTGGACATCTGCCTATGTGGCAGCCTGCCAGACATCCAGCTATGCCTGCTGTGACTGGACACAGTAGGCATAGTTACCACACTTTCCCATGCACTGCCACTGAATGCCAGCTGTCCCTCTGCTATGGCCACTGGTGCTGAGTTGTGTATAGGCACTGTAACTGTGTGCAGTGGTGGGGTGGCTAAAAGGGGGATGTCAAATGTTGGTGCAGTGTCGGCTGCTGACAACCCCACCTGTGCATCACCATTATCATTATCATCATCATCGGTGTCTGTATAGACACCTACATCAGACTGGGTGCAGGAGGGACCCTGACCCACCTTGCCACCTGTGGGGGAAAACAATAACCGCACTTTCAAACCTGTACAGCGTTGCTTAACAATACACACACACACACACACACACACACACACACACACACACACACACACACACACACACACACATGTCCGTACTTCCTACCTGTCCAGGGCTTTACAGACAGCCCCATGTATATGTCCATGTGTTACCCCATCCTGCATCACACTTGTTAACATACACACATTGCTACCACTCATTAACATCACAGTCCTCTAAATGCCCACACAAGTGGCCACAACACAAGGCCTGTTACTACATTACCTGCCTGACCTGTGTGTAGTGGAGTAACATGGCCTCAATGTTGTCATTTGGTATGCAACCTCTGTATGGCCAGAATGATGTGCATGGCCCCTATATGTGTGGGCTACTATGTTGTACCCATAATAGCTCCCACTGGTGTGTCATGTGTATGTAATGCTCAGTACATGCTGGATATGCTGTTCCATCGGCCCATCATGTGTCAGCTGTAATATGTGGATACACTCCCTGGTGTTGACTATTACTTCCCCAATACATCTGTAGAGCTGCATACGTAGGCTGTAGGTGACATCTCCACTGACAGCAATATTAAGTGTGTACCTGTAGTCTACCTTCCCTCTGGATGCCTGATCCAGGTTACAGGCCATATTATACTATTTGCTGCCTTGTGAGTACACGACAGGTATTCCTGGTGTGCAATGTGGCACTCCATGTCCATGTACTGCATGGTCCCAAAGGGGGTACAGTCATATGAACATCCCACAATCACACATGTGCATGCATGGCCACACACACAAACACACACATGCACACACACATCATACATACATCGACCTCCCACCACTTCGCCAGAGTGATCCTGCAGGCAAACTAACTAACCACCAGGATGCACACACACACACACACGCACACACGCACACACACACACACACACACACACACACACACACACACACACACACACACACACATACAGGTGAGGTTGCACAATGATCGTACACACAGTCCTCCAATTACCCATCTGCCAACATGCAGAACATATGGTACAGAACAGCAAGCAGTTCAGCTATACTCACACCATGCTAGCAGTGGTATACATGTGTATGATGCATGTGCTGTGACTAGGTGATGTCCCTTCCCCTGAATACATCTGCGCCCATGTACACATTATTGCTGTGCACCTGTTTTGTACCTTGCCATGTACTGTGCACCACAACTCACAGGTGTCCAACCATTGCGGAATGTGTAGTACCGTGTCAGTTATGCCAGCTGTACCTCTCACAGCCCCTGTGTGTTTCAGCAACACACACCTGGGATGATATGTGGACTGTTGTCATTGGTGAATCCCGGATGCCTGATTTACAGCTGTCAACATCAACAGACCATGTATGGCCACTGCAGAAATGCTTACACTGATAACCATCAGAGTATACTGTGGCCATAGGGGGGGTGTACACACTTTTATTGCCTTTACACACATATCCATGATCTGGCATGGGACCACAGCACTGCATATCTTAGCTGTACACACACTTGGTATGTAACATATGTCCTGTACATTCACATGCAGTGTCTACAGATTGTGTTAGGTGTGCGGCTGCTGACGACAATGCATACACACCATGTGGAAATATGTGTGCACAACCTTATCATGACTGTTTATCACACCTCTTGCTGTGTGTATGACAGCAGTCATTGCTCATGGCAGGGGTATACCAGCGTGGGCCTTCTGCAATTGCTAGTGTATGTTTAGCCTACCCTACACATGGCCCCCAGGTCTACTCATGTTTACATCCCATGGTGTTCATACAATGCCATCACTATTGCAGTGTGGCTAGGGTTATGGCTGCCACAGGTCCTGGACCTGACTATATGCAGATAGAGCCATTCCTACCATCCTTAGGATCCCTGCTGCAGTGCACTGGTGTTTCATGCTGAGCCCCCCCTCAGCATTTATGCAGATGCATGACAGGTAAGCCCTACACATATGTGTCAGCTTGCAGTGTCCCATACACTGCACGCTACATGTTGAAGCTTAGACCCAGCTAATAATGTGGACTACTGTAATGCCATATGCCATAGTGTATCTCAGCAGCAGTTGGCATTGCCCTACAGGTATGTACACTGGTGTTGCACTGTATATATGGGTGTTGTCCAGAACATGTCGCTACTGTAGGCCATGTCTACCAACAGTATGTTACCCCCTGTGGACACATTCCATAATGACAGGATGTTAGTTGTCATGCAGTTGTGTGACATACCCTTTCAATACCCCATCGTGTTCGCCCCTGTCAGACCATGCATTTCACAGCAACAATACATGCACATGTACAGCATGCATTTAGAGTAGGTGTGTTAGATGTGTGCGTAGAATACAACATCACCATACATGTCCGGTGTGTTGGCATGCATCTACATAAGACATACTCACCAGCTTCAGGCTGCTACCTTGCTGTTACCCTGGAGGGACCTACATAAGTGGGTGAGAGATGCAATGTCAATGGCCACACCTGTGGCACTGCTACAGGCTGGGTGCAGTACTACCATACATCAACCATAAATTCACACAATACTACCACATCTGGACATCTGTTTATCACTACAATGCAGCAACACAATATTTGTATGACATATCAGATATGCATGATCTACCTGTACCACTGCGGATATTTACACAACAGTGGTCTACTGATGTGCCCTGTGTCCATACTTGCACACTCCTCGGCTGTTGTGTGGGTGACACCCACCTCCATGAAGGGGTCCAGTGGTTGATGTTGTTCCAGACAGGCAGGTACCACAAGGCTGGCCAGGAGCTCCTCCACACGTGTCGGGGGGATGGATGGCATGGCCCCCCGCTGTGGCAAGGTGATCCTCCCAGACTGCGGTAGCATGCCGACGGGCATTATGAAGCAGGTCGCTGCAATGATGCCGGACCTGCTCATAAATGCGGTTATGCAGGCTGACATCATTGACCCTGTGGACGAGATCATTCCACAGGGGGGTCTGCTCCTGCTGTTCTTGTGCTGTCCTGCCAAACAGGACCTGGTAGTGCAGAACCAGGTGGTTTATGATTACATCATTCTCCTCCACGGAATACACCGGCAGCCTGATATGTGCCATCGTGCCTGAAAAACAGGAGGATGGGAACAGGCCTGAGCGAATCATATGGCAAGGTTACCACAGTTCATAATACACATTTCTGCCCCCCCCCCACCATATCAGCTTCAACAGACTAACACACAACTCATTAGGTATGGCTACAGCTTAACTACCATTTGCACAGATTGTGTAGTGTACCACACCTTCTGCTATGTGATTGTAGCCGTGTCCCCTGTGTGGACACTAACATTGCTGGCCTGTTAGAGACTATTCACTTGCATGCCATTGTCAGGGCCACTATGGTTACATATATGCCACTGGTATGGCTGCTCTGAGATTGCTGCACATCTGACAATCTGTGTTATAGGGGGGCTCTATGCATGCTGTTGGAAATGTACCAGGATTGTGTAGACTATTACTACCAACATATGTACTATGATAGTGACACAATAACATGTACATGTTCCATTTGCCAGCTGATCCACCTCTCCACACCCATCTGACCAGGATACCTGGCCACATCACATGTGTGTGCCAACCTGGGGCCTCCTCGTGTACTGTTACACAATACCGTCAGGTGGAACCACCCAGGGGATGTTGGCCCACCCCCTTCTGGGCACACACCAACATATTCCTGTCCCCTGAGCTCAGGTCTAGGGTCTGTTCCATAGCAGGCTCCACAGACACATAAGGGATGTGCTCCATCAGTCTGAGTCACCAAGTACACATTCACACGGCTAACATGCTCCTCCTGCTCAGCCACCAGACCTGGCACCTTCATGACGTGGACTGCTGTTATGAGTTGCAGTTGGTGGGAGCCTTGTTCCCATTGTGCCCATATTGGGGACCATGGGGCATCCACATCATGGACCACACACACCATCCACGGTGCTTACCCATCACATGTGTCACATACCACCCCTGTAGACTGTCCTCTATATCTACCAATCCTGACCACCTCCACGTGTGTATCTGCCATACTTCCCCATATTCCTATTGCATACTTCATAGGCGGGGGCATTGTGGTGCTAGGACAGGACTAACATGTGACATACCCGTCCGTGGTGCACAAACTGCCAACTGTAGATATCTGTCTGTATTTTGCTATGTGTGCTGCTGTCTCGCACATAGCACACATCACTGTGGTAGTGATATAGGGGACATGTTTTTCCATACATATCTGTTTGTGTGTATGCTTGTACAGATGTAGACATTTGCATATCCGTATTTATCTATATGTGTGTAGATATATGTGACTTCATATATATGTACACATATATATATGTCTACACATGGGTATATCTATATTTCTGGACATACATGCTGATATACATTTATCCTTAGATATTAAATCTGTGACATATGTACACATATGCATACCTATATGTGGGGTACATTCAGACATCAGCTCCACAATGTCACAAAACCTCCCTGCACAGCTGCACTGTTCTGCCTTGCTACAACACAGACAGGTGCCTCATATGGACATGGCCTGACATTGGTGGGGTATATGTGGGACCTGTTTGCAGGTAACTCTATTACACACCTATGGCATTCCACCATGCTACATTACAGATTCACCTGGGCATCCTGCCAGTGATGGTCCATGGCTCCCACATGTCCATCATACTGGCATTAGTTCCACCACTGGTTATTGGCCACGTCATATGCATATTCCCCATTATACAACACACACAATGATGGCTTACATCCTGTCTGTCAGTGCTGACCTGCACAGGTAACAGCTATGGACCTCTACCCACAGGGACAAACACTATTGTCCATAGCAGTTGTTCACTTGACCATCATCACAACAACACCTGCTGACACATATAACACATTCCACATCATCTACCACAGTACTATGGACCAGGTACTAAATTTTAATACATGTACATATACTTCATATACCTGTTGTGGGAAGTATGTATTGCTGACTGGCAGCTGCATAGCTGGGTGCATTTTCAGCTGTAAATGTTCTTTGCATTTTGTTTATTCCCGTTTTTTTTTTCTCTTGCTTGCTTACTTTTTCCTGTGAATGGATTAAACTGTTTGGGGTAGTTTGCAGCCTGGCTTTAGCAGGTGATGCACTTGATCAGGTGATAGCCTTTGCACCAATCAGTGTCCTACACTTGCTAACTGCATGCAGCTTGCTGTGTAGTTCTTCCAATTACCACTGTCATGGCAACCAGCTACTATAAATCCCTACATTATGTGGGCATGGTCCCTTTACTTTTCCAGTGTGATGGACATCCTTCCTTTGTGTGGGCATCAGTGTTACATACAGCAGGTAGAAGTACCTCTTCCAGGGGAACTGGCACACTTATGCCAGCTACATACTTGTAGGAGGTTCCAGAACTACAGACAGGGTGTGAGTAGAGTTGTGTTATGCTTTGTATAGTACTGGTGTTACAGGGTGTGTATGTGTATATAGTAGTTTACCTTGGAATACAGTTTGTCTGCATAGCTCTCAACTGAGGGCCTATCCTGTTGGTGGCCAGAGGTGTGCCTATCATGTTTTGTCTGTCCACCACACAGGTCCTGTATCAGATATGTCACTGGCAGTGTGTGTGTTGAGTGCTATCAGTACATGGCTACATCCATTTATGTTTCTAACCTCAATTCCCTGGCTAAGGGTATGTTGCAGACTATCCTGTAACACCAGCAACTTGCTTAGTGTATGGTAACAGTTTCCCACATATGGGTCTGTGTTCCAGCCTCTGTCCTCCACCTACATGCCATGCTTTACACATATGACATGCTGTCAGGGGTTGTTCTGTAGTGGGCTGTGTGTATATCACACTGCCATTGCTGCCATCAGTCTACTGCTGTTGTATCCCCCACACATTGAGTGGTGCTTGGGCTATATATGTGTGGGCTACACCAGATAAATACATGTATGCCCTTAAACACTCCAGAGGCCAGTGTATGTAACAGTGATATATGGGCCTGTAGTATTGAGTCTAGGGAGGGGGGATGCACCATAACTGACCTAGGCTGTTACAAAATGTGGGGGTATCAGGGTAAGCTGCCTTAAGGTATCTGAATGTACAGTGCCATATACTTCACCTATATTTACATTACTCACATATATTGGGTTAATGCAGACCTACTGCCTCCTGCCATACAAGACTGTTATGTTTGTCAGTGTGCTTGTGATGGTGTCAGTTATGCCTTGTTATGTAACAGTTACATCCCATTTGGTCAACTAAAGTCTTCAACACCTAGTGAGTATGTACAGAGTGTAGATGGAGGCTGCTGAACTATATACCTGTATTACATACTGTTGATTGTTTGGTATCCTGTGGCCCAGTCTGTCTTTACTATTGTACAATATGAAGGCATTGGCCTGGACAGCGACAGTTGTGAAACTTTCCAGACTACAGTATTAGTATCACTGTTTCACAGTTGCATTACTCTGTTTATATGGATGCCAGTGTCTGCACAGCTATATGCCATGGCATGTAGAACTGTAATAATACACAAATAAATGTTTTCCATTTCTGCAAACCTGTGTGTGGTGTATTTCCTATGACTTCTCTGTGGGTATATGTTGCAGGTGACAATTGTAACTGTATGGGTGGCCCATACAGTGTCCAGCTGTTCAGGTGTGAACTGTAGGCATAGTGGCTATTCCATATTGTGTGCACATTCTACATATGTATCTTACTGTACATATCTTTGTGTGTGTCTGTGTAGTCACATGTATATATATATATATATATATATATATATATATATATATATATATATATATATATATATATATATATCTGTATCTGCATACTTCACCTATATTTACATTACTCACATATATTGGGTTAATGCAGACCTACTGCCTCCTGCCATACAAGACTGTTATGTTTGTCAGTGTGCTTGTGATGGTGTCAGTTATGCCTTGTTATGTAACAGTTACATCCCATTTGGTCAACTAAAGTCTTCAACACCTAGTGAGTATGTACAGAGTGTAGATGGAGGCTGCTGAACTATATACCTGTATTACATACTGTTGATTGTTTGGTATCCTGTGGCCCAGTCTGTCTTTACTATTGTACAATATGAAGGCATTGGCCTGGACAGCGACAGTTGTGAAACTTTCCAGACTACAGTATTAGTATCACTGTTTCACAGTTGCATTACTCTGTTTATATGGATGCCAGTGTCTGCACAGCTATATGCCATGGCATGTAGAACTGTAATAATACACAAATAAATGTTTTCCATTTCTGCAAACCTGTGTGTGGTGTATTTCCTATGACTTCTCTGTGGGTATATGTTGCAGGTGACAATTGTAATTGTATGGGTGGCCCATACAGTGTCCAGCTGTTCAGGTGTGAACTGTAGGCATAGTGGCTATTCCATATTGTGTGCACATTCTACATATGTATCTTACTGTACATATCTTTGTGTGTGTCTGTGTAGTCACATGTATATATATATATATATATATATATATATATATATATATATATATATATATATCTGTATCTGCATACATGTGTCTATGTATATATATCCTGGGGATGTTAATAGCTTCCATATTTTATATTTCCTATGGAAGCCACACTGTACTGCATTATATGCTACCCATACCAGCCTGACATCATACAGGTGGGTTGTAGTACTGTTTACATGTTGTGCACATGTCATGTCAGGTCCTGATTATGCGATCTGTAACACTTTAGTGTATTGCAGGGCGGACGTGTTTGGCTGTGGTGGGGGGGTATGCCTATTCATACATGACGTATATTGTTTGAGGCGTCTCAACCCCATTAACGATGCATGTGGACATATTTGTATTTGTCAATCTACCATTGCTATCTACAGATGTGTGGCCATAGATATATAAATATATATATATTTATATATATATATATATATATATATATATATATATATATATATATATATATATTTCTATATATATATATATATATATATATATATATATATATATATATATATTTATTTCTATATGTATATATATATATATATATATATATATATATAATATATATATTTATATAGATATCTACATCTATTGATATGTTGTATCTGTTTAGATATAATATATTTACTCACATACATACATTTACATGTTGGAATATATTCTCTGTACTGTTGAATGACTAGGCTGGTTGATATGTTTTGTATACATTAGGGTTATGTATATCTGACATGGCTTAGTGGTAAATCACTTTGGCTGTGGTGTGTAGGGTTCTGTGTTTGAGCCTAGCAGACTTATTTGTCCTTATTCCTGCTTACTAGTGCCTTATTCATCTGAAACTGATACTTTACATTTGCATTTCTTGCAGTAATCCAGTTCATACATATATGTTATTTAGTGGGTTTTGCAACAAAACTATTGGTTATAATGTGCTTTGCCATGTAAAATAGACTGTGCTACAGTGGGACTCGAACCAGAAATACCTGCTCATGAGGTGGCTGCTCTGCTCACTACACTATTACTGTGCTGTTTCATTTGCATATATCTTCCATAAATTCATACCCATGGTTCCTTCCCCTGCCGCCCCCCCCGAGCTCCACGTTCACAACAACCATCCATTCTCCAGTTGCTAGCCCGACCATAACACACCTCCATACATTGCCCTGTCTCCATGTCTCAATACTCATCCAGTATACTGTCTAGACCCAAGCTTCTTCAGGCTCTTCATCCGTTTAGTCCACATAAGTACAAGCCTTGCCTTGTTCATCTTCAGAGAAACATGTAAACATCGGATTGACGCATAATTTTTAGTTTGTCCCGCCAGGGATGGACCTGTTATTCTGTCAGGATTAGACTTAGCTTGTCTACACTGTTTCTCCCACTAGTAGCATCTTGCCAGGGGTTTGAGGAGCAACAGTTTGCTCACACACCTGCCCAGCTTCATCTCCCGGTTCCGCAGAACTGACATCCCAGGTTTGACATTCTGCTGTATATGTATCTGCCATGGCTTAGTGGTAGCTCACTTTGACCATACTGTGCAGGGTCTGGGATTTGCAACTTGGGAGTGCAGGTTATTTTGTTGCTGTGCAGGATGAGAGCTGTTGGATACAGAGTGACTAAAGCACTTTTAAGCAATTGTAAGCAGGTTTGCGTTGGTCTGCATGAGGGTAAGCAATGCTAACCTCCAGTTACAGCTTCTTACAGTTAGTTAGCTTCTACATTGCTTAACCAGTGTAGGCATTGCTTACCGCCGTACAAACAGGCTTAGATCCACTTACTGCTGCTGCTTCAAAGTGCTTACTCCCACTTACCCCCATGCTAATTTATTTATTTATTTTACATTTGTTGATCCAGAAAATCTGACTGGATTCTTGTCCATTTTCAGCGGCGGCCCGGGGAGAAAAGCTCCACAGTAGAAATCAGCTAATCATTACAAGTAATACAGAGGTGTTCACATAAATAGAGAGTAACAGACTTAACATAGCTAAGCAACATATTATTCATGCATAGTTTAAGTTAGCATATAGGTATTATTCATGCTTAGTTCAAGTTTACATGTCAGGTATGAAGGTTAACAGAGGTCATTTTAAGGTGAAGTTAGATTCAAGTTTAACATTTCTGGATAGGATGCACTCAGGTATTCGGGTTAAGATTCAGTTATTCCATACCTGTGTGGTAGGGTAGAAGATAATAGTGAAGGAGTAGGTAGGTAGGTAGAGGGGGAGACATTGTAACTGTATATTAGGTTGTGGGAATTGGTAGTGGAGCAATAGGGAAGGTTGAAAGGATGTTGGGATATGTATGCGAGGCAGGGAAAAGAGGTGTTAGTTTTAGTAGCTGATGTAGGGTTATAGAGTGTAAGGTGGGGGGGAG
Organism: Protopterus annectens; assembly: GCF_019279795.1. Lineage (NCBI taxonomy): Eukaryota > Metazoa > Chordata > Ceratodontiformes > Protopteridae > Protopterus > Protopterus annectens. Next base: position 1,041,071,325 of record NC_056730.1, on the reverse strand, counting down.
GATTTAGGCAGGTGGTGAGCATGTGCAGGTCCAAGAGTGCTTGAGGTGTTCCTTCAAGAGTTTTTTAAATGTGTCCTTTGAGACAGCTGAGGTAATAGATGTGGGTAGGGAGTTCCAGATCTTGCCAATATAGTTGGGGAAGAGGGAGTCACCTAATTTTAACTTTAAGCTTTTAAAGAAAAGAAAAAGGGGTTATTTACTGGGTTTTGCAACAACAAAACTGGTTATAACGTGCTTTGCCATCTAAAGTAGACTATGCTGCAGTGGGACTCGAACCAGGAATGCCTGCTCTTTAGGCGAATGCTCTGCCCAGTTCACACTCTTGCTTATATCCATGAGGTGGTCCTATTAGAACCACTCCATCCAACACCTACACGCCTCGACCCATAATTTCATACCTATCGTTCCCCCTCCCCGCTCCTCCTCCGTAGCAATCATCCTTTCTCTGGGTGCAGGTCGGGTCTAACCACACCACTACACACTGCCCACTCTCCACTTCTTGGGACCCATCACGTACATTGTCTCAACCCATGGATCATCAGGCTTTCCCAAACTTGTAGTCCGAGAACGTACGTGCCCTGTCTTGACGAATCTGTATAATGACGGAAATCCAAATACCCAAGTATTTTTCGGTTGTCCCTCAAGGGATGTTCTTGTCTTTGT
>NC_056730.1:1040975662-1041065662 GCF_019279795.1 Protopterus annectens | reverse complement strand
TGCACATATCCTGCTTTTTATCCTCCTTTTGCAATTTCAGCTACATTAACTATAGCTAAGCGATGGGCACACCTGCCCACCTATGATTAGCTTTAATCGAAGTTTTAAAAGATATAAATGGGTTTCTTCTTTTAATTTATATGTCCTGTTGCTGCTGTACACAAGAGGGTCTGTTGGTGGGGATATGAGGACATCTGTGAGTGATCTCGCTCATTTCTTAACAGCTTCTGCTGTTCAACATTGCTGGGGCGTGTTTATTCTGACAGCTCTGCTCTCAGACATGCCTCCTGCACTCGTACACTCTCCGTGTAAGCCTAGGAGCTTGGCCAGTGCACCTTCTTTACTATGCATGGCGCACTGCCATCCTGCTCCTAAACGGATGCTTCCATGCAGGCCTACGCTAGTCCTGCATGGGAGGTTAGTGAATCCAGGGGAATATAAACACAGACACACAGATGTGTGCAAAGATATACAGACATGTGCATACACAAAGACACACTCGTGCGCACACACACACACACACACACACACACACACACACACACACACACACACACACACACACACATACACACACACACACACATATGCACTTAAAACACTAAATCTAAAAGCCATATGTATCAGATGTAAATAGCAAAACTACACAAAATAAAAACTATAATAAAACATATATATATATTTTTCTTTCTGGTGGACATGCAGCTATCAGAATGTTAATAGTATACCTGTGCAGTCAGAAAACATTCATATTAGAACTCAACAACATGGATTTTTAGAAGACATGTATGCAAACTGCTCAAGTTTGTGAGAACTGTGACACAAAAGATACATACGCACTTTTAGCTTACATTGCTGAACCTTAGAGAAAGTGGTCTGACTTATAGGTAGTGTAATGCCTGTATCAATTTTTCTTCAAGGTGTATGTAAAATTATCAAACTACATTGAACTCACTAATAAGTTAGCATAACAAATATCACACTTAAAAGAAAAAAAGTATTGAGTTAAACCCCAAACAAAGGCCAGCTGTAACAGCATGACTGCAGAAAATAATTGAATTTTAGTGGTCAAGCACATGAATATAAGCCTCATCCCATTTTATATTAATTTCTATACATATTACTTAATACTGTAAAAATTGTAAAGCTATTTTCAAAACTGTTACATGCGATATAAGAGCTCTAATATATGGTTCATGTGTGTATGGTGTGAATTTATTCATGACTGGTGTGTTTATCAACTTGGGCTTTTCTGTGACTGGATTCCAGCAGACAAGAGAAAATGTATCCCTTACTAACAAATGGATTGCATATTAATCTTATACCATATCAGGGACAAATTGTCATAATTGGCAAGAATTTTTAATTTGGATTTGATTGGTTAACTAAATTTTCCAACAGTGGTAAATCTGCTTACAGTTCTAGCCAGATCACTTAATACGCTACCACAAGCAGAAACATTCACTTCAAAAACATAGAAGGTATGATGCTTACGTAAAAGCAGCCATGGTACAGTGCAAAATGCTCTTACAAACAGCAGTAACATTAGATGTTTTATTCAGTAAATCATGTGAAACTGATGGCTGAAATATTTTGTCAAAGAAGTGTGCACTCTTTTACTCCTTAGATCATATTATGTGTTTGTAAAAGATAAACAGCTGTGCATGCTCATCTTTCATAATAGTCCAAAACAAGCAAACAAAAAAGTATCAGATGTGAAAAATCACATAGTACAATATAAATTATTTCTTCCAGGAGTAGGAGTTATGCAAGCAGATCCCTGAGGTTTCACTCTTGGGACCAAACCTGGCCAGTCAGGTGTATGTGCCATCAGAACTGGAATCCCTGGAAGATACTATTGTTTAAATATCTTCATATCCTATGACATAAGAACATTGAGGTTACTATTATAATTATTATTACTGTTGTTGTTAATTGAGTGAGCCACAGGTATAAGTACATCTTCTCAGGGGCAGCACTGAATAACTGACTTCCTCAAAAATCATATAATATGCAAATGGAGACTGAAGGAATCAAACCTAGGATGAAAGTTGTTAGTACCACATAGCTTCAATCTTGTATACAGAGCTGACACACCAATTTAAACCATTCCAGGTGCAATGCCAATACACAACAATGTATACCTTGTACTGTCTTATTGCTTAACCATCTGCATGATTGCAAATTCACATCGCATTGTCTTCCTACCATATTACCAAGTATGGGATTAGAAACCCACCTTCTATGCTGTCTGCGAAAATAGGTAGTGGTCACCACATTGATAAACGTTTATGATGTAAACCACTCAAATGACCTTTATGCATTTAGATTCTCCTTGAAACAAAAAAAAAATTCTTAGAAAAAAAAAAAGTATGTAAAATCAGCTATAATGAGAGTTCAATGAATATCTGAATTGCATAGGACTGTTGTATTAGTGTAGGACCTTCCATAATGACTCATGCCTTCATTCTTTTATTGGCAGTGGATCACTGCTCTTTAGCTGATATTTGTACTGCATCGTTTTTCACAGCAGTATTCTAGACTGCATCATAAATACATGCAAATCATCTCAAAATGCACAGACATGTCTTCATTTTCATTATAATTATTCATACTTGAGATATGTCAAAAGCAATCTTAGTGTAAAATAACTATGCGGCAAAATTCCATGAAAGATGGAGTCTAAACTTCCCCAGTAACAACACTCAGTGAATATACAGAAAAAATGTCAAAAATGATTATTTTATCTCAGGAAAACAAATCTGGTTGGAATCCCTGAATCAAAGCTGTATACCACAAGGATGTAAATACAAGACAAACATCAGTCTAAATAGTGTCTGAGCTAATGATGTGGAATAAGGCCAAATTTAGAATTTCCACTGGACAGACTGTCAAAATAAAAGGAAATAAGCAATCAGTACTAGCTGTGAGCAGTACATGAATACAGTGTATTGTTTGTTTCATTTGTCCTTGTCCAGTTGACCTTCATTTATTATTGAAATGAAATTCATCAAAAAATGAAAACCAAGTATGGAAAAATGAATGAAGAAGGATGCATGGAATTCAACATGGAGATGAAGACGGCAGTAATTCTATTTATTTGACTAGGAGTTTCAGTTGCTGATTGCAGTGTCAAATAATATTTATTATCCTTGTTTGTATTATTTCTCATCAAAATAATTACAGTGGCACAGTACATTTTAAAAAGTAAATTCTTGTTGCTTTGTTGATTACTATCTCATAATATTAGTTTTATGAGACACCTCTTAACTGCCTAAATCTGATTATCCTTTAGCTCATCATAAAACTCTGCATGAGATATTAAAAGGGATAAGCATTAAGCAAACTTACTGGAATAGTCAAATTAATGGCTACTCTTTGTGCCACATAATGCTTATGAACAGTATGCACTGAAACACAAGATATTTATGTAAATCATGTTAAGCAAATTTGTTAAAAATATGTCCTAATATGAATCTGGATAATAGCAATAGTATCTTTCACCCCATCAGTCCGTCTACATTTCTCTGGCATTTTAACACAGATGGTTATAGCTACGAGCTCTGCCAAAGGGCTTCATCTTATTGTTCTGGGTCAGAATATTTCAGCTTCCAGTTATAAACTCATTGATTTTGAACTAGTCACTTAAATAAAAGCTTCATCCAGAAAAAAAAATATATATATATATATATATATATATATATATATATATATATATATATATATATATATATGTGTGTGTGTGTGTGTGTGTGGGGGGGGGTCTATGTTCGGCTACTGAACAATAAAAAAAACAGAACAGCAAAATATCAAACAGAAGGCAGCAAAACTGACAATTACCGAACAATGACATCATAGAAAATAAATTCATCAAATGGTCATAGTTAGCCAACAACCAGGAAGTAACATGATACATAAGGTAAATAAAGGGAAGCCTTTTAAATGTGCCCTATTCCCCACTGTAGTGTGACCTTGGTATGTATAGTTAGGGGGGTGTGGGGGTGGAGCCCCCAGCTTGGTTGGTTATGTTTGCGATGTTGGCCAACTATGGCCATTCAATGACTTTTTTTTCGATTATGTCATTCTTCGGTAATTCTTGGTCTCACTGTCTTCCATTCGATATTTCACTGTTCATTTTTTTATTTTTCGGTAGCCATAGACCCATATGTGCATGTATACATGCTGAGCAACATTTCCAGATCTTCTGCATAGTACTAATACCACAGTATCTAAGTACTTAGCATTATTGTTTGTTTTCTTTATCCTCAAATTGCCTTATTGGAACAGCCATAATTAAATACGTTTTTTTAGTCTTTAATCTGTCATATTCAAAAATGAGCTCTCAAGGTAAAAGTACAGTAGTGTAAGTTGATCTTACCATTACAGTAGATGTTCAAATGATCACTGCCGTAATACCCTTAGCTATATAGGTTATATCCTGCCAAGGATAAAACAGCCAACCAGCTTCCAAATGCCAGAAGACAGAGGGAGACCGAACACTGAAAGCACTATGTTAGTAACAACAAACAATAAATGTTTACACTCTGGCATAAAAAAAAAATACCAACATATAAGGGGCATGGAGCGAGGGAGTGGCTACTGCAGCAGTGATCATTCAAACGTATACTGTTATGGTAGGTTCAACTTACCCAACTGTACTATGGTCTTCATATTGATCACTGCTGTGGTAGCCTTAGCTATATGGGTAGATTATCATAGCTTGCTGTAGGGTGGCCATGGTGGTGCACCGGTTAGCATTGCTGCCTCACAGCAAGAGATTCTCCGGTTTGATTCTCTGCTAGGGTGCCTTCTGTGCGGAGTCTGCGGTTGCGTAGGTTTCCTCCCAAAGACATGCTGTAGGTGAATTGGACAGTCTAAATTGGCCCTAGGTGTGAGTGTGTGCATGTGTGTTCCTTAGGTTGGGTGCTGGGCTGGCAACTCAATACCATAAAACTCCACTGCCAGTCATGAGCAGACTGGTGATCCACTGTGGTGACCCATAACTGGGAAACGCCAGCAGAAGAAGAAGGGTCATAGCTTACTATAAATGGGAAGTGGAAGGAGAAGAATCCAGAAGCGCCTGGAGAATGGCTCTAACAAAGGGTCATCTGGACCTAAAGAAGTAGTGCTTTGTAAAAGTATGTACAGAAGACCAAGTATCAGCTTCTAGAATCCAACCCTTTTGGGCAGTGACCCTGCCTAGAAAAGATTTGCTAGGGTGAGTATAACAACAATTAATAACCTTTGGAAATAGTGTGTATTGACAGAGGTTGTCCCATCTTCTTACCTTCACAAGAAATAAAACAATTGATCCAAAGATCTGAAATTTTAGATCTGTAAAGATAGTACTGGAGTTGTCTGTTCTGTAAAGATAGTACTGGAGTTGTCTGTGGACATCCAAGGTATGGTGCATCCTTTCTCCCTCATTTTTAGATTCAGGAATGAAAAGGGGAGATGGATAGTTTGGCTTAAAGTAAACTTGGATATGACTTTAGGCATAAAAGAAGGATTAGTTCTCAAAATTCTCTATCCTTATAGAAAATGTTAAGAACTTCAAGTCACCCTGATGAACTGGTTCAAATGTTACAGGTGTTTATTTTTGTGACACAAAATTAGGATTCCAAAGACAGGCCACCAGTTTACTTGGAGGCCTTTTATGCAAAAGCCCCCCCATCCCCCCTTCCCTCTTTCAAATTTATTCCTTCTGCTGTCATTTTAGCCTTTGCTATCCCCACTTTAGCCTTCTGCCTCCCTCTCTCTTTTCCTCTATGCTAAATTCTTCTATCTACTAACAATCTCACTTCCACATTTGCACTTTTCTTTTTCATAGGCACCTGAGTAGCAATAATTCTGCTCTGTTTTATCAAATGATTCGATGCTATTATTACATTTTCTGCGCAATTATGCTTTATTTTATGTGCTACTACTGTATTATATACTGTACTTATTGTGTTAACACTTTATTTGTATGTAACTATATGTGGAGCTTTTCTCCCCGGGCGTCCACTGAAAATGGGCTCTTCTCAGGCCCAGTGAACTTTCCCAGTAAACAAATGCAATAAATAAATCAATAAATAAAATAAATAACCCATTTCAAGAACATTTTGACATGGGACCGCCTTGAAAGAGAAGGATCCATTGGTAGAAATGCTGAAATGGCTGATAACTAAATCTTGAGAGGAATTGAAAAGGCCAAAGGCTAGTAACTCATACAGGTATGTAAAACCAGAGAACTAGCCCTGAATGGGTGCTGGATATATTGTTGACACCAACTAGAAAACCTTTTCCATTTGTTAATATACGGTTTTCTAATAATTGACTTTCATGCCTCCATTAGTACCTAATGCACCTCTTCAGTTAAAAAATGCCTAAAAAGAATTAAGACCTCGTCATCTAGGTGGGCATATAAAAATCATTGATGTTGGAGAGTATCAAACACTCCTGTTCCGATTTGAGAAGATCCAGTCTGTGAAAAAGCCTGTGGTAATTACTCCTGGCAATTTCCAAAAGAAAGGAGAACAACAGTTGTCTAAGCCTAAAGGGAGTCATCACAATGATCTTGTGGACTCCTTCTTAATCTTTATAAATACCCTGGATATAAGTGGAAACTGTAGAAAAACATACAAGAACATTTCTTTCCAAAGAAAAGGCATCTGTTTTCTAGGCCATCTTGCATATTGTCCTGGAACAGAATCTTGCCAGTTGATTGTTCATACAGTAGGCAAAAAGGACTGCTTGAGGAATTCAAAACAGATGGATCAAGTCTTGGAAGACCCTCTCATCTAGTTTCCATTTGTGAAGGTCCACCCTAGTCCTGCTCAATTTGCCCGCCACATAATTACACTCTGACAGAATGTAGCAGAACTGTAGAATGAGACTTTACTGTGAAGTCATATCCCAATAATAATGTTATGTTTGTTACATTAGATGTAGTCTCCTTGTTTTCTGTTATTCCCAATGGATTGGGTATGCAAGATTTAAGAACATTTATGCAAATGAAAAATGTATTTGATTCAGACAAAATCCATTTATTGCAGTGTTTAATGAGTATTGTACTTGAAAACAATATTTTTATTTTTAGAAATCATATTTATTGGCAAAGAAATGGAGTAGCGATGGGTAGTGCATGTTCTAATAGCTATGCAAATGCTGTTATGTCTGTATGGGAGTCAAGACACCTTTTAGATGGTCCTTTTAAACACTTGATTATGTTTTATAGAAGATTTGTGGACGACCTTTTCATTTTATGGAAGGGTAATAGTACTGAACTGTCTGATTTTATTGTTTATCTTAATGAATCTTCACAATTTTTAAAGTTCACATTGAATTTTTCTGATAAAGAGATTAGTTTTTTAGATGTCTGCATAGGAAAAGATGAAAGGAATATGTTGTCTACAAGATTATATAGGAAGAAATGTCATGCAAATAAACTTTTAAGTAGAGATAGCATGCATCCTAGGCACATATTCAAAAATGTAGTTCAAAATCAATTTTATAGGGTTTCGAGATTATGTGATAGAGAAGATGAGTTTAAGAAACAAATGGATGTAGTAGGAAGTGAATTAACAGCAAGAGGGTACAACCATGAGTTGATTCATGATAGTGCTACAGCTGTTGAAAGACTTAGAAAAACTAGAGCTAAACCATAAATTTCAGAGAGAATGTCTAAGGATAAATGTAAATATGACTCCAATTTAAAAGTTTGTGTTACTTATTCTAGAGATGTTAACAAATACACAGACATAATTAATAAGCACTGGAACATATTAGTTACAGACAATCAAATTAGTAAAATAGTAGGGAATATTCCTCAATTTACATTTAAAAATAAAAAGAATTTGAAGAGAAGATTATGTACACCTAGAGATGAAATTTACTTTAATCAAACTTTAGGTACTGAATCTTGTGGTAATTGCACATTTTGTAAATATATTAATAAGGAAAAATTTTTAAACACCCTGACACTGGATATATTTATGATATCAGGGTTAGTGCAACGTGTGACACTCGTCATGTTATATATCTGGCTAATTGTTTAGTCTGTAACAAATTTTATATAGGTAAGACAGATCGTACATTGAAAGAAAGAATTAGAGAACATATATACCATATTAGGAAAGGTACACGTACAAATGCATTGGTGAAGCATGTTTTAAATGTGGGAGAGAGCCATAGTTTTCAATTCTTAGTAGTTAGTAGGACATATGATAGTTCAAGGGGTGGAGACATTAGAGCTAAGATGGAAGAAATAGAAGCAAAATGGTTTGTAATGCTTAGGGCTAATTATGGCCATGGTCTCAATGACACTGTCCCTATGAAGCCTATTCTTAGAAAAAGGTTTTTACGTAGGTGATACATGAATATTGTGTGTTTATTTATTGTATTTATTATATATTTATATGTAATTTAAGTAATTTGTTTTATGTAAAAAAAAAAAAATATATATATATATATATATATATATATATATATATATATATATATATATACACATTAATAGATTTTAGACATTTTTCAGTTATTAAAGGGTATGTTCTTTTAAATTTTTATTCACTGCAAGTCATGTGATATGATTGAAATGTTATATAAGGTGTTTTTTATGTAATCCTTTATACACCTGATGAAGCTTGATGTGAAAGCGCTTGTGTGAGATTAAATCAGTACTGCATATGTATTGGATATTACTGGAGACTCTGGAGCCATACCTCAGCAGCTTTTTCTTTGTTCTACATTTTTGCATTTTATCTGTAGAGGTGTTTTCTGGGCTTGTTTTCATTGTAAATACACAACATACTTACAACTGAAAGACTTTTTAAATTAAACCTAAAGCCATTAATCATGACTTCACATACATCCGTTAATAGATAATCACATAGCTTGCAATTAAAACACTTTAGCATTCCTAACTTTTTAATATCTAAGCTAGTAGATTTTTCCATCTTACTCTGAAACAAATTCTTAAAACTTCTGCCTTTTTTATACATAAATTGAGGTCTATCACCCAGTCTGTCTCTAAACTCCACTAAAACTTGCAATATTTTCCAATTGTTAGTTATTAGCTTCTTAATATTATGACTATCTACTGAGTTGCTAATTTGTGTACTAACACCAAATTCTCTATTGCTTAGAGCACTTTCTTTGGATGTAGCTTCATCATATCTTAAAGAATTGACTTCTCTCAAAGCATTGTTGATTACATCAGAGGGATAACCTCTAAACCCAAATTTTTCACGGATTAAACCACTCTCTTTATCAAAATCACTATCATATTTAGTAAGTCTGTTAGCACGTATTAGTTGGCTTTTAACAATGTTATCTTTCATCCCTTTAGGATGCATGCTACTATAATGCAAATAATTATTATTTTGAACATCTTTTGTGAAAACCTTGGTATAAATCTTCTCACCATTCTTTACCACCTCTACATCCAAATATTTAATGCTAATGGTGCTATGCTCTGCTGTAAACTGCAAGTATATATTAATACCATTTAAGTAAGTAATAAAATTATTCAAGCTGTTTAAATCACCTTTCCATAAAAGAAAAGCATCGTCAATAAATCTAATGTAAAATCTGATTTGATCAGAAAAAATATTTTCTAAAATATTAGTTCTTTCCCAACCTTGCATAAATAAGTTGGCGTAGCTGGGTGCCATAGTGGCACACATTGCTACGCCATTTATCTGATGGTAAATGCAGTTATCACATTCAAAATAATTATAACTTAAAATTATATCAAGCATTTCCATCAGTAAATCTACAGTATTTTTGGAATAAACGTTTGAGTTGAGTAACTCTACCCTTACTACTTCTAGTCCTTCTGAATTTGGTATCATCGTATATAAAGATTGGATATCAAGGGTAACTAATATATCCTTTTCTGCTATTACTAAGTTTTCCACCTTCTTTTTGAAATCAAATGTATCTTTAATGAAGGTGGGACCTTTCTCAACAACTCTTTGTAAATACCTATCAGTATAAATAGCTAGTGGCTCAGTCTTGCTGTTAACACTGGACACAATCGGTCTTATGGGTGGGTCATTCAAACACCTATGTATTTTTGGGAAACCAAATATTTGGCTCAATTTAGGGCTATCTGTTCTTAAATACTTTCTAACCTCATCTGTGATTCTACTGGTATAGTAGAAAATAACATTGGAGTTAAACATGAATTACTATAGACATTAGAAACAAACACAATGTTCATGTCCAAGTTGCCATGTATCTATAACATGGTCTGGAGATGCAATCAGATCTCATAAAATAGCAATATGGATTGGGTCTAGCAACAGGGACAGTCTTCTCTGAACTACTTGTATCAGGAACTTCTGGATTTGTCATAGGAAATTGAATATTTTCTGGAACTTCCTCTGGAACTTGAACACCGGACAACTCACTCTTAAGATAAAGAGTTTTTCTCATAGGCTATGTGCTGTGGTATAGGCTCGGACACCAGCATCAAGTGTTTCTGATTCCACCTAAACTCTACTCCTTGTGATTCCACAATGTATGATCTCGACTCTGAGCAAATATTTTTCACGACTCCAATCAGATCATAATCTTTGGACGTTTGCATCCTTAACATTTTTGCTTCTCATAATTGATTGAGTGGTTTGCAGGTTTTATCATACTAGGACTTCTGGGTTAAATGCTTCTTCAACAGATTGGTTTTCACTGACCTGTTCTTCTTAACACATGGAACCAACAGTTGACCCACTGATTGGTAACCTGGTTCTCGTTTGTCTTGACAGAAGTCTCTGGGCTGGTGAACCAAGATATTTAGCATGATGAATATATCTGAGATACAAGAGATTCAGGAAAACATCACTATTGTCTCATTTTGACTTCTCTAGTAACTATTTTGTACTTTAAAATGCATGTTCTGCCAAACCATTTGACTACAGATACTCTGGGTTACTCATAACATGAGTAAAGTCCTACTCTTCGGGAAATCTTTTGAAGTGGTGGCTTGTAAGCTGTGTGCCATTATCAGAAATAACTTTGAGCAGACTACCATGGACTGCAAAATGAAGCTTCTTCTTAGTAATGACAGTACTGAATGCTAGATTAGGAAGTAGGTCAATCTCAAACCAATTTGAATAAGAGTCTGCTAACACCAAATAATGTTGACGGTTCCATTTGAAAATGTCGGTGGCTACTGTTGACCAAGGTAGTTCAGGAATCTGGTTTAGCTGAAGTGGCTCTGTTGATGTGGCTTTGTACTATTACACACAGAACAAAATGAAAGTACTCATTCAAAGTCTTGTGATATATAAGGCCAAAATACTAGTCCTCTCACCTTTCTTTTGATAGAGTCAGTTCCTGGGTGACCACAGTGCAAGACACTAATGTACTCTTGCTGGAAGGACTTTGGAACAATTACTTTTGGACCTTTCATAATGATAAGATTGTCAGACAAAATCTCATCTCTGTATGGAAAATAAGGTTGAATTTCTTGTGGTAAACTGGATTGCTTTGATGGCCATCCTTGATTGATAAAGTGGTTAAGCCTTTGTAAAACTGTTTCTGTGGCTGTGTGATCTCTCAACTCATCGAGATGTGTGGAAGAAAAATTTCTCACTTCCATGAATTCAAAATCAAGGTTTTCATTCTCATGCTGTTCTCTTATGTTTCTGGGCAATCTGGATAATGTGTCAGCAAGATAAAGAAGTTTGCCTTTCTTGTACACAAGAGTGAAATTATACTTTGTAATCTCAATATCATATATTGCAATCTGGCAGTGGCTGAATGCGTAGCCTTTCTCAAGATAGTGGCTAGAGGCTGGTGGTCTGTTTCAATCTGGGTAGGTCTACCATAAACATAATCATAACATTTTGAACATACAAACACCATTGCCAAATGCGCTTTCTATGAGCATACAGATTTCAGTTTGGGCAAGAGTTCTCAATGCATAGGCAACAGGTTGACCTTATTGTAGAATAACTACACCTAGACCAAATCTCAAAGCATCACATGGAAGACTAACTGGTTTGTTAACATCATAGTATCTGAGAGTTGGTGTACTGGCAATTTTCTGTTTTAGGACATCAAATGCTCTTTAGTGTTGTTCCAACCATGACCAGGATACATCTTTACATGTCAGCTCTCTAAGCAGTGCTGAAAGTTGACTTAAGTCTGGGATGAACTTGCCTAGATAGATAACCATGCCAAGAAAATGTTTCAGGGTTTGAACATTGTCTAGCGCTGGCATTTCAAGAATGGCTGTTTGCTTAGAAGAGTCTGGTTGTAGGCCTGAACAGGTAAATAAATGACCAACATAAGTAACCTCTTGTAGCCTGAATTTGCATTTCTGAGGATTGAGCTTGAGAAACACTTGACGTGCCCTTTCCACAACTTTTCTGAGGTTTCTGTCATGCTCAGCTTCACCATTATCTCCTACTAGTATGTTGTCTACTATAATAGGACAAGGATACTCAGAAAAAAATTGTCCATTGCACATTGAAAGACTTCACTTGCAGAATTTATTCCAAATGGCATTCGCAAAAGTCTGTACATTCCAAATGGAGTACTGAATGTAGTGAGCAATGATGTTTTGTTGTCAAGCTGAATTTGCCAAAATGAATTATTTGCATCTAAAAACAGAAAAAAGAGTGGCATTTGGCATTAGATCTGCAACTTCTTCGACTGTGCACATTGGATGATGAGGTCTTTTTAGTGCTTTGTTAAAATCTCCTGGATTAATACATATTCTGATGCCACCTGAGCTTTTCTTATGAGTTACCACCATGGAAGGTAACCACTCAGTTGGTTCATCTACTGGACAAATCACACCTTGTCTCATGATTTTATCTAATTTGGGGTTGACTCTGTCCTGCATAGCTATTGAAACTTTCCAAGCTGGCCTGATAACTGGACTGACATCTGGGTCTAACTTCATGGAGTACACAACTGGAAGTTTGCCTAATTTGTCTTGGAAAAGATCAGCATAGGTAGAAAAATATGTTGGGCGAAATTAGAGTAGTGGTCTTTTAAGCTAACCTAATGTACTTCCTTATTAAATGAAAGCAGTCCCATTTTCAAACTGTTTCTGAGCCCTAATAATGACTGGACATGCATCTTGACTACATGAAATAACAAGTTGTAACTTCTCCCAGCAGAGTAACATGAAAGCACTACTGAGCCTTCAGTCTGAATTGCTTCATCACCATAAGCAACAAGCTATGCACACTTTGCCAAATCAAGCCTTTCACCATTACATACTCTAGCAAATGTTTCTGCTGACATAACATTGCATTTGGAAGCTGTGTCGGCTTTGAGTTCTATATCCGAACAGTAAACAATACCTCATTCTTTGCCCATAAATCTACTGCATTGACTGTTTCATGAAGCACTGACACACCATCAACATATAAAGTATGTGATATAGGATCACAGCTTTCTAATTGATCAATTTGTTTCTTAAAATGTTCCCTTTTAAGAAAATAAAGTGTGCCTTTTGATTTACAAAACTTCTTGAAATGATTCCACTTATTGCATTTGTGGCATTGCTGACCAAAAGCTAAACATTTTTCCCTTTTAGACTCATGATTTCCACCACAATTATGACAGTTGGCGATGAAACTAGGTTGGGGCCCATTCTTTGAGTTTACCAAGTCACTCATGTTTCATTGAGACTGTGTGGGTCTATATCATATATTTGAAATTCCAAAATATCGAACACCATAAGCTCGAACTTGGAATTTTGAAATATAACATTGAACACTCAGAATAGCAAATTTTTTTCCCAGGGAAAAAAATTGCTGTTATGAGAAACATACACACAGCACAACCACACCAAAATAAATAAACCACACACAAACACTTAACAAAACCCTACTTCTAACCCTAAACTAAACCGTACATACATTCCTATCTATCCACTAACTTAACCCGCACCCTAACCCTAAGAACTGTAACTATCGTACACTTACCCTACGAAACCATACACAAACAAACTAATAAATACACACACATATGCACTTAAGGCCCTACTACTAATCCTACACTAAACCGTACATATATTCCTATCTATCCACTAACCTTAATCCGCACCCTAACCCTAAGGTTTGCAATTATCACACACTTACCTGTGCAAAACTATACACAAACAAACTAATTAAAACACACACATACACTTAACAAAACCCTACTTCTAACCCTACATTAAACCATACATACATTCCTACTTATCCACTTACCTTAACCTGCACCCTAACCCTAAAGTCCATAACTATCGCACCACAGTGGAGGAAATAGTGAAGCCACTAAATGGCTCACCATAATCTTGCACTAGGTAAGAATTCGATGTTCTGGGGCTTCGCTATTTTCATCCTTTGATGTAGTTGGTTCAATATTATATCATTTGAAGTTTTGCAACTTCAATGTTATAATATAGCCCCGAGTGTGTGTACTCTGGAATTTGCTGCAAAGCTCAGGGGTTTACCAGTGGGTGCTACAGGGGCTACAGTTGCTGTCATGTGATTGGGCCTGTTTGTTTTAACCATGTGCTGCATACTATCAACATGAGCTCAAGAAGTTACTGGAAGCATGCATCTGTCATTTGAAGCATATTTGTGTGCTTTTCCATAAGCTCATATATCTGACAAATCTCAGTGGCCTTATTCAAAGTTAAATCACTGTCACAAAGCAAAATTTTCTCACTGCATCATTCTTAATACCATACGCAGTCTGTCTTTTCACAACTCATCTTTTAAATCACCAAATCTGCATGTTTTAGCTTTGTTTCTTAAATCAGTTATATATGCTGGAAAAATTTTGCCAGACTTTTTGATCCCTTGTATAAAATAAGTACCTGTCCATTGTAACATTTATCTGGGAGTTACACATTTCTTGAAATTTACATTTCAATTTACATTTGAAACACTCCCTTGACTCAGCCAGTACAACAATACAAAATGCTGCAAAGACAGCAGGTGCAACACAAATGAACATTCCCTTTCAGTGGCTTCTGACCCAGCTAAATTAAGTACAATAAATGCTTTTGTATGGTCATCTTTATCAGAAAATGCAGCCTGTATGGAAATGTTATACTCTTGCTCAAATACTCTCCACTTCTCTGCAATATTATTGTCAAACACAAGTGCACTCAGTTTTCAAAATCTGTCTGCCATGCCCACAAAGTATGCACAAACACACACCAAAAATATGGCCCCTGTAATTATGTACGAACAAGCCATTGTCACAGCACAGCTTGAAATAGCATTCAAATGCACAATAAACTCTTTGAAAAACTGTATTTTGTATAATATGCTCTGAAATGGCTGTATTTTGAAAAATACCTTTACTCTAATACTGCAGAAACACGCAAACACTTTATACACTTCTGGTAACTCGGATATCTTTAGTTAATGCTTAGCATTATAACTCAAGATATTTTCAATTAATGCTTAGCAGTCATTTTCTCTTATTTTATTAGTTTTATGAAATTTGGACTTTATTTCAAACATTTGACATAGTAATTTGAATATTTTATCAATAACAGACGTATTGGTTTACTTGAATATCGTTTAGAACGTTCTGCATACTTTGTTTCATATTTTGTGAATAAGAAATAGTTTGAGCAAGTTTTAACATCTGAAATTCATTTTTCTGACCTGTTTTACAAATTATACATGCAGTATCCACTCCATTATATTCCTCCAATAACAGCCAAGTGCCTCTCGGACTTAAAGTGGAGAAACTGGAACTCTTTCTGGCAACGAGTAATTTTTGGCCATGCTTCCGTTGACACTATGCCCTTCTAGATACGCCTCGTCTGACACCATGTCACTCGTTCCTCTCTAACATAGATGACAAGCAGGCTGGGTAGTTTGTTTAGATGCTTTATTATATAGAAACAATTCAGGATGGATAGCAGCACCATAAAATATAAATGAACTGATTAACAAACAGATCTTACATACATACATGATTACATCTCAACAGCTTACTGCAAAATGGCAGCCAGACTCACATGTGCTCAGTATTTATACGCTTGTGCTAGCCCTTGGATTGCTTCTTAAAGGTACAGCAACACACATTGATCTACAGGACCAAGTAGATTTCAGATACCAGTGCATCTTTTTCATGTTTTTTTCCAGGGATATCATAAAAAACGTAGATGCCATGAGACCCAAAATCCTCATGTATTTTCCTCACAGTGAATGAAGCCTGAGTGGAAAATGTTAGAAACAGATTTAAATAAAGATCTTTTTTTTCCTGTGGAAGAAAAGCTCTTTGATGTGAGTTGTCTAGTTGACATCCCAGGAGCACAATCCTGTGTTAGGGAGCCAAGAAAGACTTTTGAATGTTCTCTTGGAATTCCAGCTATGTAAGAGATCTCTCACCCAAGAAAGAGATAACCAATACTTTGAAAAAGACTCTGCAAAGATAAGCAAGTCTTCTAAATATGTAAAAAAGTGGATACCCTGTAGCCTGCAATGAGTGATAATTGGAGCCATTCATTTTGTGAACACGCTTGATGCAGAGGATAGTCCAATGGGTAAGGCAGATAATTGATAATGTGATCCAGACACACAAAACCTTAAGAAATGACTGAAGTCTGGATGGAAAAGGAAATGAAGTCTGGATGGATAAGGATGTGAAGAGCAACAGGCGAAAACAAAAAATTCTGATCTGGATGAAGAGAAATGGACCCCTAGAAAGGAGGAATTTTGTCCCACTGTGATCTGTGACCTTGATAAATGATTTTACTGAACCCATTTGTTCAACACTATATATATATTGTCAAAGAGGTAAATGGAGAGTCAGACTTTCTGGGTGAAAAAAGGGGCAAGGGTGGGAAGGGTTCACACGGTCTCTTGAATAGTCATTTAGACCTTCCGGATTGTTCTTGGTTTTGGGAAGTGTGAAACTTCTCTTTGTGATCCCTTTGCCATTTCCTGTTAAACATCTGTTTACCTGAATCTGTTGAGATCTTTTTTTTTTCCAAAATTGAATGAGGAGATAGAAAATCCATTGGACGATGTAGAAAAGGAGGGATGAAAAATCTTATAGATTCCCTGGATCAGATTGCCCCTTTCATTACATTTTAATCACTTCTGCAGCAGAGGTACCAAACACTAAATTGTTATCCAAGGGAGAATTTAAAATCTCATTTTTAAAATCATCTGAGAAGTTCTGAGAATGCAGCCATGCAAACCTCCTTAAAATAGTAGCAGTGGCCATAGCCCTGGAAGACGTATCAACAGGGTCATACACACACTGAAAACAATGCATAGTGACCTGAGCACTAGAAGAAACAAAGTTATTTAAAGCAATTTTTTTTCTCACAAGAGGAAACTGCAGATAAACCATTCCTCCTACTTTCAGAATTTGTCAGAACAAATTGTAACACATCAACCTCCCAGTCCAACATTTTGAAAATGAAAGTTGAAGAAGTATACACTTTTTCCCATACCTGTTGTAGAACAGTGACTTTGCTCTGTTGTTTTGTACCTTGACAGCCACTGTAGTTAAGAAAGCATGTGGGGGAGGCAGTACTAAGCAAGTTTAGTTGTGTGCAAGTCTTGGATGTGCATGCAAATGGATTTATGTTGGGTCTATAATAAAATGCTGATAACTTCCAATTTCTGTTTCCACTCATCATTTAGCATGGTGTCAGGATCAGGATGCTAAGTATTGTCCAAGTGTAATGAGCAAATGATGTGCAAAAGATAAATGAATATAAATTGATGGGACGTCAGATGGATTTTACAGACCTGAACTGTTGGTGTTCGATGCCAATGTCTTGGAGAACTGGGATGTGTTTCCACAAGAATATGATATTTTCATAGCTGCTGCACACTCAGATAAAGACACACACACACACACACACACACACACACACACACAAGCATTTATACTTCTCAATTTGGTAGGCTCAGAGACTATCAAATGAGAATGTTCTTTTGTATACGCACTCACTGCTTATGCAGGAGAGGGAGAAAACTACTGTGTCATTGCTCAAGCTGAAACCTGTGAAGATCCAGAATGCTTAAAGCATAATTTCCGAGAGCTATTTAACCCCACAAATGAATATAACAATGGAGAGACATAAATTTAATAAAAAGACTGAAAGGCCTGGTGAAACTATGGAAGAATATGTTACTGACTTAAGAAATAAAGCAAAGACATGGAGGTTTGGACAGCTATAAGACAATTTAATAAAAAACTGCCTTATATGTGGCATTAATAATGATACGTTGAGACAAATTCTATTACATGATAGTGAAAAAACATTGAGAAAAGCTATTGAAATTTGCCAGATACATGAACTCACAGAAAAACATACTAGTATGCTTACTGTATCTTCTCTTGCAAATGTAGTCAGTGTGCAACAAACAGCTAAGACAATACAGCCTCATAAGTGTAACCCGAAGAGGTATGCCGCACCACCTCCCATTGTTAATTGTAATTGTGGGGACAGTCACGAGCCTAAATGAGAAAAGTACTTAGCCTATGGTCAACAGTGTCACAAATGCAAAAAGTGGAATAATTTAAAAAAGTTCTGCAAATTGACACAGACTCATAATAAATGTTATCCAATGAAGACAGTAGATCAAACTGACACTGTAGCAAACCCTGATGACAGTGATGAAATATTTTATGTTGAGCAAACCCTGATGGCAGTGATGAAATCTTTTATGTTGATAGTGTTTCTATGGTCGGCAAAACAGTTGATACAGTGGATTCCCACTTGTCAGCAAAGAGTGAAGTATTTTGTACTGTACACATAAATGGGAAACCAATAGAGTTCAAAGTGGACACTGGACCCAAATGTAATGTCATATCAGCAAAGGCTTACACAAAGGTAAAAACTGGAGAGAACCTTGACTTAACAAGGAGCACAAAACTAACTGCTTACAGTGGCAAAGAAATTCAGACAGATGGCACTGTAGTCATTCCTTGCCATTTTGCAGGTAAACATTATGATTTATAAGTCTATATAGTTAGAAGAGATGTACAGTCATTACTAGGTCTAGAAGACAGGCTAAGAATGGGACTGATTTCACTCAGTAAAGAAGTTCACCATCTAAATACAAACAAAGAAATGACAGTTTTTCGCAACATATCTTTAAAGAATATGCCAACATCTTCAAAGATGAACTTGGTAAGCTTCCAGTTACGTATTCCATGAAGCTGAAGCATGAAACAAACCCAGTTGTCAGACCTGCACATAAAATCCCGATAGCAATGCAAAGTAAAGTAAAAGCAGAATTAGACAGAATGGTGAATTTAGGTGTTCTTACTACTATGGCAGAGCCTACTGAGTGGGTATCCTCCATGGTGGCTGCCCACAAGAAAAGCTCAGGTAACTTTTGAATATGCATTAATCCTATTGACCAAAATAAAGCCCTTAAACATCCTCATCATCCAATGCACACAGTAGAGGAGGTAGCAGCACTAATGCCAAATTCAACTGTTTTCTCAGTCTTAGGTGCAAATAACTCTTTTTGGAAAATCTTGCTGGATCACAGATCTTCTTTATTAACAAAATTCAGCACACCATTTGGGAGATTCAGGTATTTGAGAATGCCATTTGGAATCACTTCCACCAGTGAGGTATTCCAACATGCCATGGAAGAGATAATTGCTGGATATCCTTGTGCCATTATTGCGGATGACATTATTGTTGGAGGCAATGGAGAAAAGGAATATAACAAAAATCTCAGGAAAGTTCTAGACTGTGCATGTGAGGTCAACCTCAAACTAAATCCTTTAAAATGTAAATTCAAACTGAAGGAAGTCACCTACATTGGTCACGTTCACAAGTTCAGGGCTACAGTCAGATCCATCGACGATAACAGGAATCAATGAAATGCCAGTCCCAGGGAATGTTACATCGTTATAGCGGTTTCTGGGTATCATTAATTACTTTGGAAAATTCATCCCAAATCCTATTGAGCTTGGTGCTTTCTGCTTGAGCTGACGTGTAAAGATATAAAAAAATAGTCTTGGTTTGAACAGCACCAAGAGGCATTTGATACTTTAGGATTACCAGTCTACCCACACTTAGGTACTATGATGTCCAAAAGCCTGTGACACTCACCTGTGATGCCTCTCATTATGGATTTGGGGAAGCATGTCTTCAGGAAGGCATTCCAGTTGCATGTACCCTGACTCAAATAAACAGGCACTATGCACAAATTGAAAAAAGAACTTCTTGCTGTTGTGTTTGCATGCTCCAAATCCAATTACTATGAATACAGAAGGCCAATCCAGCTTGAAAGAGATCATCAGTCACTAGTAATGATTCTGAACAAGCCGATACATGCAGCTCCAGCAAGATTGTTAAAGCTACAAAAATACAGCTTTACCATTGTCTACGCAAAAGGTAAACAGATGCATCTTGCTGATGCTTTATCACGAGTACTGAGAAAGAAAATTGAATAACATGAAAATGAAACAGCTGATTTTGAAGTCATGGAAGTCAAGCACATTTCATCATCATGGTTTGATGAGTTAAGAAATCACACTGCTATAGACCCATTTCTTCAAAAATTGAGTAATATTATTAATAAAGGCTGACTGACATGACAAACAAGTCTGCCACTTGAAATTCAGCAGTATTTCTCATTCAGGGATGAGCTTATAGTGGATGATGACATCATTACGAAAGGCCCAAAAGTAGTAGTTCCCAAATCATTGCAAAAGGACTACAGTGCATGCAAATTCTGCACAGAGGTCTCCCAGGCACTAAATCAACTAAAAGCAGAGCAAGAGGCATTGTGTTCTGGCCCTCAGTGTCTAAAGATATTGAAACAGAGACATGTTTTGTGTTCAGTTTGCAACAGTAACAAACTGCATTGACACAAATAACCTCTTCACCTACACCCAATCCCTGATTTATCATGGTCATCAGTAACAGTAGATATTTTCGAATGGAATGGTCAGCATTACCTGGCACTAGTTGAGTCATACTCCAGATGGTTTGAAGTCATCTTACTCTTTGGAATTGACATCTAGCACAGTAATTACAAAACTAAAGAGGTACTTCTCAATAAATGGAAGCCCACATCAAATTATCTCAGATAAACAAGGTTAAACTTTTTCTGGCTCCGCCAAGTCTGCTCTTCAAATTTTCCCTTAAGGAAGCTCTACTCTTAGTATAACCAGACTACTCACTGTATTATAAGCCTAGCACTTGTTCTCAATACTTCTCTACTAAGTAAGCACTCTCGTACTAAGTAAAGCACTACATCTACTTACCACCCCTGTGAATATCCACTTCCCTTAAAGGTATACCACTCCCTTATACTGTTCTAGCATGTTGAGTGGTAGATTACTGGCGCCGTCTCCAGTTCAGCTGGTCAATCTGGGTATCTTGAGACAATGCTACAATTGTCTCATGTACACAGACAACCCTCTCCTCCTCCCAACAAACACAAATACATGTGAGAGATGCAACTATATAGCCAAACTGGAGGCTGAACTCTCTCAACTCAGGGCTGGCATGACCAGACAGGAGGAGATGGCAACCACACACACAACAATCCCAGTCCCACATAGACCTACCACAACTGCAAACCAAACACATAAAAACACAAAGACATACTCGGAGGCTCTAATAAAAAACTTACCAAAACAACAGAGGCTCCCAAAGCAGACATCCAAAAATCCACCACCTCAAAACAAAACACATGCAACACATACTTCAATAAATCAGTGTGTCGAACATTCGCAGCCCTTAAGGCCAAACACCTTGCCTGATACACTAGTAATAGGTGACTCCATAGTCAGACGCACTGATGTCCCACTGACCAGGCTGAACAAGGAGAAGGTGACTGTGAGCTGTCTATCGGGAGCTAGGATCCGCCACATAACACACGCACTCAGGTCACTCCAAAGCAAGTACAAATATGACTCCGTCATTGTCCATGCTGGTGTGAATGACCTGAGATGTACCTCCCTGGACTACATGAAAAGAGACATAGAGGAGCTCTCCAATTATGTAGCCCAGGCTGGTATGACCCTGACCCTGAGCAGCATCTTGCCCTCACCAAGAATGATACCACAATACAAAGACAAGATGATCAGCTTTAACAATTGGCTCAAGTACTGGTGTCATTCTAAGGGGATCCAATGTCTGTCTGCCTGGGATGATATGTTGGACAAGCCACGCTGCTTCGCAAGGGATGGCTTACACCTGTCACCACTGGGCTTCTGGATATTGGCTAAGGCTCTTGCCACCCCCATAGTGCCTTTTTAGGCAAGGCTCAAAAGACAAACCCACCTCCTTAGAAAACAAAAATGGAAAAAAACTAAGGGTAATGCTGCTCAACGCCAGAAGTCTAAATCTCAAGATGCAGGCATTTGATGCACTCCTCAGCATGGAGAACATCGACGTCTGTGCAGTAACTGAAACCTGGTTCAAGGCTCCTGAGAGCACCCCAGCACTACCAGGCTATACCTCGTATCAGGCATTTCGGCCCCAAAACTCGGGCTGAACCACAAAGGGAGGGGGAGTGTCCATATTCATAAAGGACACCCACACCTCCAGGTTAGTAGCAACACATGAAGCATCAGAGACCATACAGGTGCAACTAACCATAGGCAAAACTGCTATACAACTGGTAGCATGTTACAGACCACCCTCCCAATCTCAAGAACCCCACTCAGCCTTCCTGAAGACATTGGAGGATATGAATGTATCACAAAATACCATCATACTGGGAGACTTCAACTACCCAAACATAGACTGGGTACATTATTCTAGCCCTAATACCCTAGCCCAAAGGTTCCTGGAATTCATAAATTCAAATGCACTGGAACAACTAGTCACCTCTCCCACTAGGGGAGATAATATACTAGACCTGATCATCACAAACATGGGGACAAAATGCTCCACACCGGAAGTATACCCCTCACTAGTGAGATCTGACCACAAACTAATCACCCTGGATATACATATCCCACCTCCACCCCAGCACAAAAGACCACAGTGAAAAACTTCTCAAAAGCAGACTTCACTCTTCTTAAGACTGAGATGGTATCCTTTAAGCCCACTGTGCCAGTGGATACCACATCCCACAATGCCGAATCCTTCACAAATGCTTTCTATGGACATCTCCAAGAATGCATGGATCATGCAATCCCAAACAAATCCAAGTCCCTCTCCACCAAATGTAAGAGTCCTGTCTGGTGGACCTCAGCCATAAACAAATTGTATAACAAAAGAAGGAAGCTACTGCACGTCAGAGTGAAATCCCATGAAGGGAAGACATCTCTGATCAACATTAGCAGAAAACTACGTTCTCTCATAAAAACATCCAAGGCAAACTTTGAGAGAAAAATCGCTAAGGACACTAAAGATAACCACAAAGCCTTTTTCAGCTATGTTAGAAACCTGGGCGGAAACCCTCAGATATGCTCAGAGTTGGTTCACAACAACAAAAAATACACTGAACCCACAATATTGCTAACATTCTGGCTGACAGGTTCAGTGCAAATTTCTCCCCTCCTTCACCCCCAAAAGAAGAAATACTTATCCCAGCTGAATGTAATCTCCCTGTCATCTCAGATGTCCAAGTGAGAACCGCCCTAAACAAAGCAAAAAACACAGCATCAATGGGACCTGACGGTATCCCGGGGTGCGTGTTATGTGAACTTCAAGAGGAGCTAAACCCACACATAAAAATGCTATTTAACCTTAGCCTTACTTCGGGATATGTACCTGAACACTGGCGTACAGCAGCAGTGGTCCCACTCCACAAGGGGGGTGCCTCTACAGACCCTGGAAACTACCGCCCCATAAGCTTAAATAGCCTGGTCTGCAAAGCTATGGAAAGAATCATTATGGAACTCATAAACAGAGACATAGGGGACCTACAGACACTTGACCCCACCCAGTTCGGCTTTGTAAAGGGCAGATCCTGCCTTTTAAACCTGGTTGACTTTTTCGAAACAGTCACTAGAGCCATTGATGAGGGCAAAGCAGTCCATACAGCATACCTGGACTTGGCTAAGGCCTTCGACACAATACCCCACTCAGGCATCATAGATAAGCTAAACAGCTTAAAAGTAAACCCTTATGTCACTAGATGGGTTGCAAACTGGCTAAAGGACAAACCCATAAAGTTAAAATCGCTGGAGCAATGTCAGACTCAAAGCCAGTCACAAGTGGTGTCCCACAGGGATCTGTCCTGGGACCCCTCTTGTTCGGCATTTATTTCTCAGATGTTAAAGCAAACATGGGAGGGCTGTGGCTGACAAAGTTCGCAGATGACTGCAAACTAGGCGCCATAGTCGATACACCAGCAGACACACACATCCTACAAAAAGGCCTCACTGAAACGGACAACTGGTGCCGTAGTCACGGCCTTAAACTAAATGGCAAAAAATGTATAGTCATCCCTTTTGGAAAAAACAAAGTACCCACAAATTATCACATAGACAACAACCCACTGAGTACAGAAAAAGTAATCAGAGACCTAGGGACCCAAGTAGACAGCGACCTCTCATTTGACACCCACGTTGCCAAAGTGGTTAGAAAAACATTCTACCTTGCACACCTCATCATGAAGGGATTCACATCCAGATCCAAGGATGTCATTGTACCCCTGTATTCCTCCCTCATCAGACCCATGATTGAGTACAATGCCCCATTTGGTATGTACCTCACCCGGCATTTGCAACAGCTGGAGAGACCACAAAAGTACCTCACCAAAAGGATCAAGGGTCTCCAACATATGTCTTATTCTGCCAGACTAAAGAAACTTCAGCTCTATTCAGTAGCATACCGCCTGCTCAGAGGTGATCTCTGCCTAACGTACAAGGCCATGTCCAATCAGGATCTGATGGACATGCTCCACCTCAAAAAATCCAAATCCATCAGGACCACGAGAGCTAAAGACTTAAACCTCGGCACAAGTATGAATAGGACATGCTGGAGGGATAGATTCATAACCCAGAGGCTTCCCATGCTTTGGAACAGGATCCCAGTTCATATTAGGCAGAGCCCCTCACTGACTCTCTTCAAGAGAAATCTTGATGAGTGGATGGGAGATCGTAAGTTTACCCCAGGGGTCACATCTGTGTCACTGCTAGATTAGGGGCACAGTAAACTAATTCTGTTATATAAGGGGACCTTCATTGTGTCACTACTAGACAGAGGCACAGTATTCTAGATTTATTCTGTACATTTTTGTACCATTTCAAGAGGTGGCAAAAGCCATATCACTATGGCTAGGCTTACAAATGCCCCAGGGCAGATAGCCTAGTACTATACTGTGAAACTACTATGAAACTATGAAACTATAATGGTGCACAATTCACTAGTCAATGGTTTAAAGAATTTGCTGCATATTGGGATTTTATTAATGTAACCAGCAGTCCAGAATATCCACAAGCTAATGGTCTGGCTGAACGTGCAGTCCGCATTGCAAAGCATTTAACGAAAAATCCAAAAGAAATGGAACTGATATATTCTTCAACTTACTAAACCTTCAAAACATTCCTCTTGACAAGATACTTGGTTCACCAGCTCAAAGACTGATGTCAAGACAAATGTGAAAAACTCTTCCAATTAGTAAACAGCTGTTAGTGCCAACCTCAAAGAGTAATAAGGTAGTTAAACCTCAACTATGAAAGTGTCACTTACAGAAGTTATTCTTTGACAAAACCAGTAGACCTCTTTGACCACAAGGTGAAGTTGTTAGAATGCAGACTTCAAAAGGTCATGATCATGTCGGAATTGTGAGGGACATTTGTGTTGAACCAAGATCCTACATAATTCAATCAGAATGAGTATATTGCAGAAGAAACTGCAGGCACATTTTGCCTGCCCCAGAGCCAAGGACACAAAAGACTGTGTGTACTGGTGATTCCAGTTCCTTGATTGAATCACCAACCAATCAACTCCAAGAAGACCGACAGGATTAGTCAAACAGTTCTGAAGTACAAAGTAATGTTTAAGTACTGAAAGAACCTCTAAACACAGTTTCTGTTTCTAATTCATATCAAAATCTGTATGTGACATGGGCAAGAAGAGTTTGCAAATCCAATCCTAAATATATACAGGGAGCTGAACTTTAAATCAGACAGGTTATGTTGAACTGTTAATATGATGTTTAATTCTGGAATGTGTTTAAAGAATATATTAAAATGAACCTGCTCATTGCCCATGTATTTGAAATAAGGAATCAAGTTAAAGAAGGAGGATGTAGAACAGTGACTTTGCTCTGTTGATTTGTACCTTGATGGCCACTGTAGTTAAGGAAGAATGTGGGGAGAGGGTACAGTGTTAAGAAAGCTTAGCTATGTGCAAGTCTTGGATATGCATGTAGATGGATTCATGTAGGATGTACAATAAACCATTGATAACTTCCAGTCTCTGTCTCCACTTGTCATTCAAGACCTATCAATAGTTTTCTCATCTTATCTGAATGAGTAGGACTGGAATTAAATAAGTCATTAGCAGTAGTGTGATCAACAAAAGTTAGAGCTGCTAGGTCAGGTTTGGGAATAGTTTAAAAAACTTAAATGACTGAGGAACTTTATACATTTTATCTGTCTTTTTAGGGTTGCAGGCTGACTATCAGGATAACTGTAGGCCACACAATGTCTAAAGTCAACAGAACAGGTAGAATGGTTGTGGGTTCTGGAAAATACTTCTGTAACTACTCATTGTATTTTCTGAGGGATTGAGAAACCTCAGTGTTCTCCCAATGAAAACACTGGCACATTCTAGCAATAGACTCAGAGAAACAGAACCCCCCATGTAGAATTAGGCACTGAGGTCTCCTCTGACTCTGAATCAGAAATCTGAGGGAAAAAAATTGTAGCCATCCCTGCTTCTTCCTGCTCTAACTCAGTATCTCAAAACTCTTTAGGAAAAGAGGATTCCCTCCTTCTTTTACCAGAAATGACTTTACAAGAAGGAACAATAACCTGAATAAACCATGAGCCAGACCCAGTAAACTCCTCCTATCGAAAGAAATTTGAGGAGGAGTAGATGCATGCTTAGTTTTCTGTTTCTTTTTTGACAGGAACATTCGAGCCACCTGTGTTACTAATGGCAGCAGCTGCTCCCATTCTTACAAAACAGGAAAACCTTTCCTGTTTCCTTTCCCAGGATCAACAAGAGTGACTCTCCCTTGCCCACTGAGGAAAATCCAACATATGCAGAGGGCATGGTTAACCCCCTGGTCCATAGTGGCCGCAGGTGCTGCACCAAAAGAGATCTGGGGTAAAAGATGAGTGGTCTGAGGTAGAACAAATAGTCACAGCTGAGTTATTCACCTATGGCTGAAACAAACTGCTAGCCTGCTGTGGTGGTAAAAGCTGTGGTCTGAAGATGAGATGACCATGGCACCAGTAGTTTATTCCATTGTCAAGCTAAAAATGTTACCTCTTTTCAGGGAAAGACAAGCAGCAATTGCCAGTAAAAAACTACAGGTCCACAAAAGTTACTTTTTTTTAAACAAGAAGCATCTTTATTGAATTATCACTTATGACACAGGCAATCATACATTCATATAAATAAACACAAACCGTATTGACATTTTCAGTTGCAAACATTACACATCACATATAAATCTTCTATATAGTCAATGCAAGTCAAACACTGTATAACTCATTCAGTTTCTGTCTTTCCCTAAACCTCATTCCTCCTCCAACACATTATTTTGCATGTATTTCTCCCACAATTCCTAGATCAAGCAATGACACACTATCATCCTTTATGAATGAAATGGAAAATTGTATGGGTACTCATAAACTGAACCCTGGTATGACAGGCCAATTGTTCCTTGAAAACAGGTGGCAAGATTTAAGGGGGTGGGTACTGGGGGGCATAAAATGTCACATTGTCTAGCTGCCCTATGTATTCAATGATTCTATGATTCTATATATAATAAAAAATATCATGTTTGATTTTTGTAGTATTAAACACTAAGAAAGCTGTTATGTAGACAGAAGGTAAGGGAAAAAAAGATGTGAAGAGAACACACTGCACACTGAGAGGTTAGAAGAAAGTTGGTGCAAAGTAGCTGCACAAGTATGACATATTACTAAAATACTGAGAATGGACACAGTATAAGGAGAAGGAAGGTGTGACTCATGGAGGCTCTATCTGAGGAAACTATAATATGATTTTGGGCCCACATACACAAATAACAGCTTGACGTTTGATTAAAGTAGATACACACTCATACACATTACATATATGGATCTACTTCACAAGCTCGAAGTTTCAAAACTTCAAACTGCAAATGGTCAAGACCATAAGATCAAAGTTTTGAAACTTTGAAATTGTAATAAAAAGAATAAAACTAAATTTTTTTCTTCACAATTTTGCAGGGGGCAAGCGCCACTGCACCCACACCCCCTGTTAAATAAATATACCAACTTTGAAATTGCACTACAGTGAGGAAAATGGTAAATTTCCCATTCTGCACTGTACAGCGATCTCCATTCAAATCTTATAAAATTTCAAACTTTGGTTTTATGGTCTCAACCATTTGCAGTTCAAAGTTTTGAAACTTTGAACTTGTGAAGGGAAAAAAATACATACATATATCTATCTATATATATATATATATATATATATATATATATATATATATATATATATATCTATATATATATATATATATATAAATATATCGTCATCATCTTCTTTCAGCTTTTCCCATTAGGGGTCGCCACAGCGGATCATCTGTTTCCATTTCTTCCTGTCCTCTGCATCTTGCTCTGTCACACTAACCACCTGCATGTCCTCCCTTACCACATCGATAAACCTTATCTTAGGCCTTCCTCTTTTCCTGTTACCTGGCAGCTTCATCCTTAGCATCTTTTTCCCAATATACTCAGCATCCCTCCTCAGCACATATCCAAACCAACATAATCTTGCCTCTCTGGCTTTGTCTCCAAACCTTCCAACCTGGGGTGACCCTCTAATATACTTATTCCTGATCCTGTCCACCCTGATCACACCCAGTGCAAATCTTAACATCTTTAACTCTGCCACATCCAGCTCTAACTCCTGCCTTTTTGTCAGTGCCACTGTCTCCAACCCATATAACATAGCTGGTCTAACTTCTCTCTTGTAGACCTTCCCTTTCACTCTTACTGGTACATGTCTGTCACAAATGACTCCTGACACTCTTCTCCACCCACTCCATCCTGCCTGTACTCTCTTCTTCACCTCTCTTCCACACTCACTATTACTCTGAACTATTGATCCCAAGTATTTAAACTCATCCACCTTTGCCACCTCTACTCCTTGCATCCTCACCATTCCTCTATCCTCCCTCTCATTCACACTCATATATTCTGTCTTAGTCCTGCTGACCTTTGTTATTCTTCAATCTAGAGCATATCTCCATCTCTCCAGGGTCTCCTCCACCTGTTCCCTACTCTCACTACAGATCACAATGTCATCTGTAAACATCATAGTCCACGGGAACTTATGTCTGGTCTCATCTGTCAACCTGTCCATCACCATTGCAAATAAGAAAGGGCTTAGAGCTGATCCTTGATGTAACCCCACCTCCACCATAAATGCATCCTTCACTCCCACCGCAGACCTCACCGCTGTCACACTACCCTCGTACATATCCTGTACCACTCTTACATACTTCTCTGACACTCCCAACTTCCTCATACAATACCACAAGTCCTCTCTAGGCACCCTGTCATATGCTTTCTCTAAGTCTACAAAAACACAATGCAACTCCTTCTGACCTTCTCTGTACTTCTCCAACAACAATCTCAGAGCAAACATTGCATCTGTAGTGCTCTTTTCTGGCATGAAACCATACTGCTGATCACTAATCATCACCTCCCTTCTTAACCTAGCTTTCACTACTCTTTTCCATAACTTCATGCTGTGACTGATCAATTTAATTCCTCTGCTGTTACTACAGTTCTGCACATCAACCTTATTCTTAAAAATCGGTACCAAAACACTTTTTCTCCATATATATATATATATATATATATATATATATATATATAAAATGTTAAACTCAAGCGAAACAGAACAAGTGTCATGGAACTGTAACATATGATTAAATTTCATGTGGGCGAGTTCCAAATAACTGAATCCAGAAAGAGGAGGGTCCACTGTGTTGAGTACCCATTTGGCTGACATTCAACTTAGTCATCTGTGGCATAATTACTCATAGTTATGTAATAAAGGAGTAGAAACAAAGAAATGTATAAACTAGTTTTGTCTGGAAAATGATGTTCTCTCTGCATAATCTGTGGTGTTTTGGTTTCCGTTTGTGTCTCAACAATAATTTCTTTGTGTGACTTTTTCTTTCTTCTGCTTTTGTCTCACTACAGAATTACTATATTGAATAAAGGATGCTATGAATTTCATTGGTCCAGAAGGGCTTTTCTTTCAATCTGAAATCATGACATCAGAGCAGAAATCAAAGTTGTTTAATTTACAGAGAAGTTTGAAGTCAGCAGATTATGGTGGTGCAGGCAAATTTGTGGGGAAGAAGATGATGATTTGGTGAAGAAGACAATTTGGAAGAGCTAGGAAGAAGCTAAGAGGAAATGAGGACATCCAGTAAAGAGACGACCTATGCTAATCAGGCATAACTTTCAAAGAAGGTAGAGTCCCTCTAAATAGCATAAATTATTTATTGTGGTGGCCAACACTACAAATTTTGAATCACTGCCAGGGTATCACCAGGAAATAACATTTTTTTGAGAATCCTGCATGTTTTTTTAAATCCTATAGTCTGCAAATTGGGCCTTCTGACTCGTTTTGCCAGTTTTTTTATATTGTTCAATCTTAATTGCATTTTGAGTTCTTCTCTATTCATGTGAACAAAATCTGAAGGATCAATATGGGGACCAAGCAGAAGTAAATTCTGCAGGGTCTATATTAAATCATTGAATGCTTAGAAAAGTGAATGATGATTTATCGACCCCATGTAAGTTAAAGCTTACAAACTCAAACACTTAGAACAGCGATTTTTTTCCAAGGGAAAAAAAATCGCTGTTCCAAAAAAAAAAAAAAAAACACTTAAAACATAAAATAAAGTGGGAAGCTGTGCCCCCCACACCCCCCTACTTAAATATACCAACTCTGAGATCGCACTGCAATGACGAAAATGGTAAAGTATCAGACGCAGCCAAGTAATTTCTTTCCCAGGGCAAGAAGTCGCTTATATGCTGCTTCGTCATTTTATCTTTTCGTCTTTTCAACTTTGACCAAGATGCATTTGAAAGAATGCATCTTCGGTCATCTAATAGGAACCCAGTTCTTCATACCAGCACTGGTATCAGATATTGCCCCAATTATGCCACATGGAAATGCTAAATTTTTAAAAGTTTACCTGGTTTTAAGTTTTTATCATTTAAGTACTGAGCTTGTGCAAAATATGTTACAGTACTCCAATGCTACATTATTTGCTTTAACAGAGCACAAATATCACCATTCAGTGATATGTTTGTTATTTCTGTGCACTGTGTAAAATCATAGTAATTCTTAAACAGGAAACACAGCTAGGAACTATTGGCTAGACTTATGTACCTTCTGCTTCATGCATGGCATAAGGTGTCATTTTGTTTCCTGTCACCGTGTCTGCTCAGGAATGATTTTCTGATATTGTTGATACATTACAATGAGGGTTGCATGCTTGGTACCTAGTTTTGCACTCCCGAGTGGTGTGTTTTGTTTTAAAATGATTTACTGTTACAGAGGTCATTGTCATTACATTCTTTTGGCTGGACTACTGGATGCTATATAATCTTAGCATGCAACTAACCTTGAAGTTATGCAACATTAACATCTCCAGTCATTTATTCAGAATCTTTTGTTTGCTAAATGGGTATATGTAACCCCTAATGAGGTATAATTTAGCAATAATCCATGAGAGAGTGTGGGCATCACAGGATTTACCAACAGTTGGTATGATTTAATTATGAGGGCACAGCCTGAGTTATGAAGTGGAGCCAACCATGGGTAAATCCTGTGATACTCACATCCAGGAGTGTGTTATTGCTATTATACAATGACATTATTTAAGAAAGAAATTACTTACCTTTCTTAAATCATGAATTTATATAACAATGGTGTACTGTTCCTTCATGCTCTTCTGTGTTTGCTGATGTACTATGCATGCGTAAATACTTACATTCCCAGCATGCACAGTACATCAGTGTATTTTAGAAGTAATGGAGAAAAGGGAATCTCCAGTGTTGTTTTTTCCCCCTGCCATTATAGGTTCTTAATACAAAAACATCTAGACAAAGGGCTCAACTCAATAAACCAAACATGGCTTGCTAAAATGGCGTGCTTATCATCCCACAATGTGCACATGCAAGGATACTGATTTGGAATTCCAAAATGGTGGTCGTCTAGTGTGCACCCTCTGCACAGAGCTCCCTATCTCAGTTACATCTTCTAAGGATTAAACTTACTATTCAGCTTATATGGTTTCGATTTTAAGTTAGGAGGAACTGTTTCACTATCATCATTCCAGGATTTGGCTTATTTAGTATTTTCTAGGATCCTAACTTGTGAATTTACAATACAGTTCTCCAAGTGTGCCAGCCACGAGCTCCTTAAGGGCCTGTTTCTATCCTCTGATCTCTTAACACTTTATGGCTAAGCAGGCAAATATGGCTAATGAACCTGATATTATGGAGACACAATCAACAAAAGCTAAGCTTTCAGCGATTTCTTCTCCGGAAAAAGAGGTAGCCTCTAAAAGACAGAAAACCAATAAGCAAGCTACAGATTCTAGTAAATCTAATGTAAAAACAAAAGCGGATGCTGGTTTCCAAATGGACGAACTCAAACAGGCCCTCCAACCCATCCATTCTGCCATACAGACTTTTTCTGATCAACTCACAAATCTGGGTAATTCTATAAATCAAATCATCAAGAGAGTGGATACCCTGGAACACAAAATTCAATCCAATGAATTTCAACTTCAATCTTTATCTGAAGAGCTACGCGCCAAAACAACTTCTATAGCTGAACTCCAACTTAAGATAACGGACCTCGAGGCAAGAAGTCGTCGCAATAACATCATAATCAGAGGGCTCCCTTAGAAGTATGAAAATCAAACCTTGTTAAACACAACTAACCAAATCTTTGAATCACTTATGCGATTAGATGGTTGTCCCATGGTCATCATGATTGAGAGAGCTCTTCGCGCAATACACAAATGTCAAGATTCCTTAGTTCCTCGTCAAATATATGTAAAAGTACTCAACTTCCAAGACGCTCAGAAAATATTAATTGTGGCCAAAAACCATAAAGCCTTCACATGGAACAACCACAAATTATCATTCTCTCAAGTCCTACCTCTCTCCATAAAAGAAAGTAGACAAAAACTGGCTCCGTACTGCGCTGACCTAATTAAAAAAGATATTAGGTTCCAAATGCGCTTCCCTAACACTCTGATATTCAATTATAATGGCACAAAATACTTAGCCAGCTCTCCAAAGGAAGCAAAAGATGCTTTCCTTAAGGTGTTCAACAAGGCTCCGGAGGTGTAGTCCAGAGAAATCTCTAAAGCTTCAACTGACAAGCTTTTATTCATGTGGTTGTTTTTTTTCTCTTCCTTTCTATACTCACCGGATAACTGAGACTCTTCTCCGCTCACTCTTCCAGTGGTAAGCTAGTTCTTAAAAAACAGATAAGCTAATCGGAAGCATATTTACTTTTAAACACCTCTCAATAAGCTAGGAACCATTATTGATGATACTTGTTGCCCTGAGGCTCTTTTATGCCTTGCGATTGTATGGTGTTCCATTTCAGTTGTTCTCCTTCTGTTCAGGGCGCTAACATTGCTACAAATTTGTTTGGTGTCTCAGCCTCAGGATAATAAATCCATGCAAGCTGTTGTGGATTTCGCTCGCTCCGAACATTCTCTTTTAAGCGTTATATTCATTGAATGGTGAGAGAAGTCTAAATCCAATAACTTATCGTCTGTTCTTAGTTCACACAGCCTAAGGAACCTTGCTAAATACCTATGAACTGTATTTGTTGGCTGTCTGAATGAAGCTTACTCGCTGAAAAATGGTGAACTATTGTTGAACTAGAGAACAGTGCATAAAGAGTAAAGAGTGCATTAATTTACTTTAGATATGTAATGTCTATAGCGTAAATAATACTTGTTTTTATTCTCTCGGCCAATTTAGCTACTCTCACCTTAGTGTATTGTTTCGTTTTCTTTTTTATTACCTGTAAAGTTATTTTTCTTTTTCTGTGACAATTTAAGGTATATTTGTACAAAGAAAGTTGTTTCTACAATTAGATGATTCTCTTACAGGCTTGACAAGGTATAGCTTTTGTCAAGCTTACTTGTTGTCTTCCCTTACTTGTTATAATGGCTAGTATAGGTCTCTGTTTTTGGTGGACTCTCTACTTAGCTATTCTTGTTATCCAGTTAATTTTAATTTTAACTAGGGTAATTCTTATTTTCCCATTATAATGTTCATATATAGCATAGTATATGTTTTTTTTTGTTTTTTTTTTTCCAACAAGATATTAGTCAGTTAAATCAGACATTTTCTAATAAGTGCCTAATGGCCGTTGAACCTTAGTGCTTGCTTATAAGTAACTCTGTTTACACATTCTCCTGGTTTTACTGCAATAGTGGCCTCTATAATATGTTGGAATGATCCATCACTTTGGCTGATGTTACTTAATTTCAAAATAAGTAACCTATAGTTTAATATAGCCATTCGCCACACATTAGTTGTTACATATAGTTTGATATAGCTTTTTATAGTTGTATATAAGTGGAGTATATTTGCACTCGATGGTTATTTAGTTTTAGCTCCATCTTTATTCATTTTATTTTGTGTCAATAATGGATTATATGGTATTAATTGGTTACCATTATCACTTATAGCATTTTATTTCTTATTTTACAAAAGTCATAAACATCTACAATATGTTAGTCAATATACTGTTTTGTTATCCTCTGATATGTATTAAGCTATCAAACCCTAACATATGTAATAATTTTTAGTTAACTACAGGAAGCCTCTCTAGTCTCTGTTTGCTGTTGTCAGTCCTTTCCTTGACAGATCCTCATATGTTCGGGGGTACACCTGTATGCTTCCTAGTCTCAAGTAGAGAACCTTTTTCTTTCTTTTTTCTAACATTTTTTAAAGCTCACTTCTTTAACATTAACTTCTCTAACACTATATATCTCTTTTTATATATCGTGGTTACCTGCACGAGCCTATATGCTGGACTTTATTTTTCAGTCTTTACCTTATTTATTCAGTTGATTACTATCCAGCATTTTTACTCTTTCTCTTAACTATAAACAAAATTATTTTAACTAACAACGAGTATATTGTTTTTCCTCCTAATAACTTTATAACTTCTCGTATTTTTCACACTCATCCCTGTCTTCATTCTTCCTTCCTTCTCCTTTCTGCATTTAGTGGATGCTCGTTAGTGCTTTGTTGTAGTGTTCAAGGATGGTTGATTTTTGGATGAGCCTTTTTATGTACATATGTATAGCATTGTTGTTATTAACATTTGTTTGTTATTGTACTTCTTCACTTAGGGGTTATGGGTGGGTAGGCACTGGGGTAAGCCAGAAGGAGTACTGTGCTACCTTTAATGTTGCGAGTATATATCTTGTATTTAAAAGATTGATGTGGATCTCCGTCCTTTATGTGTACCCAATCTTTCATGCCATCTCCTTCCCTCTTATGTCAAGGTATTCTATTCGATACCTTACCCTTTAACATTCAGTAATCAGACAACATGACTTGGAGTATTGATTCTTGGAATGTAAGAGGACTACAAAACAAAGCTAAGAGAAAATTATTATTTCATCTTCTTTTTAAATCCCAGGCTAATATCTGTTTTTTTACAGGAAACACACATGCTCAAGGAAGAATGGGAGAAAGAAACCAACAAAACATGGATTAGATATATTTTAGCTGCTGGAGATAGTTCCAACTCAAAGAGGATGGCCATTATAATCAAGAAAGATTTTCAAGGAGTAATTAATGAGGTCAATTCCAACAAAGGTGGGAGATGGTGCTATTTTACAGCTTTGCTCCCATTCTCATCCAAACCAGTTTTTTTTCTAAACATATATGGACCTTGCTCTCAACAACAAGTTTTTATATTGGAAATTTACAATATTCTTTGTTCATTTCAAAACTACCTACTAGTGTTGGATGGTGATTGGAATGCAGTAATTGATCCCCATTTAGATCGCTCCAGTAGCTTTACCTCATACAACTTCAAACCTCTGTAGCCCTTGGTGATTTAATTGCTGACTTCAATCTCATTGATCCAATCTCATTTAGTGACATCTCTTCCAAAGAAAAAATCTATACCTATTATTCCAAATGCTATAACTCATGGTGGTCACGGTTAGACTTCTTTTTAATTTCTTATCCCTTCTCAAAGTTTAGGGTTAATTTTAATGTAGAACCGAGATTTCTGTCAGACCATGCAAGAATCTCCCTTAAAATTATTTTCAAGTCTTCAACTCCCTCGGTTGCTAACTGGACCCTGAACAATAACCTATTGCGTAACAAAGACATTATTAAAGAAATTGACGTCATCTTAGCAGATTTAGACATTTGTCTCACGACCTCCCAACTTCCTCCAGATATTCAATGGGCGGCCTGCAAAGCTAAACTTAGGGGGATATTGATCAATAAGGCTTCCTCCCTCAAAAAACATAGCAAAGAGAAAGAAAATAATCTGATTTTAAAACTCTCCATTCTAGAAAAGAAACAGAAATTGAGTTCAGACCCTAGTATAGATATTTTGATTAATAAGACTCAAAGAGAGTTACTTGAACTACATACACAAAACTATTCCCTGCAAGAACAAAAACTTATCGCTACCTACTCTGAATGGGCACAAACCCCCTCTAGAACTCTGGCGAGATTAATAAAAAACAATCAGTGTACTCCTAGAATTCCTATTCTACACTACAAGAATAAAATTTATAAATCGGACAATGAAATAATTCAACTGTTCCATTCTCTTTACTCTGACGTTTATGGTAGGAAAGAAACTAGGACCTCTGACTACCCCATAGAGACATTCTTGGATTCTATAAACTTCCCCTCTCTAAGTGATGATCAGAGATCTTTGCTTGCCTCGCCAATTGAGCTTCAAGAGATTCAAAATGTCATTAATAACCTTAAATTAGGCAAATCTCCTGGCCCTGATGGCTTCACCACTAACTTCTTTAGAGTATTTCATCTAAGAACTTCCTCTATTCTTTTAAAGGTGTTTAATTTCATCATAAATAACGGGATCACTGACCTGCATTGGAATAAATCGAAAACAATCTTGATCTTAAAAAACAAACAAGACAGGACTGATCCCCACAACTACAGACCCATTTCTTTATTAAACGTTGATATAAAAATCTTCTCCGTTATCCTAGCTAACAGACTCAAAAAAATTATGCCCTTCTTGATATCCCCTGGCCAAGCAGGATTCATGAGTCACAGACATACTTGGGACAATACCTTAACTCTTGATTCCCTAATGCAGTTTACAAAAAAAGATAAAAATCCGATCTATGCCTTAACATTAGATGCTTCTAAAGCTTTCTACAGAGTAAACGGGGACTTTTTGTTTTCTACTTTATTCCATTTTAGTATACCTAAAGCCTTTTCCGATATGATTAAACTTTTATATACAACTTCCTACACTTACTTATATGTAAACAAAACTCTTTCCAGCCCAATTAGCATCACGAACGGAACAAGACAAGGTTGTCCGCTCTCCCCCTTTCTCTTTAATATTTTCATTGAACCATTTTTCTTATCCATTACCCAAAACACTTATCACTCAATTCCCAAAGTCTTAAACACTAACATAATCTTCTCTGCTTTTGCGGACGACCTTAATTTATATTTTCAATATCCCAATACGGACCTACGTAAAATTATAAACACTATCAATAAGTTCTCTACGGCCTCAGACTACCAGATCAACCATAAGAAATCGCACATCTTCCCAATTAATCCTGTTGGTCATAAATGTAATTACTTTCCGGACTCTCCCTTTCAAATAACTTACCATCTTAAATACCTTGGAATACACTTTGAGCATAATCAAGCTTCCATGCTCCAAAATAATTTACTTAAATTATGGTCTAATATACATAAAGATCTCCACAGATGGAAACTCATGAATCTGTCCTTTCTATCCAAGGTTGCTATAGTTAAAATGAATGTCTTGTCAAGGCTCCTCTACCAGTTTAACTCATTGAATATAATTGTTTCTAATAACCTATTTTCCAAAATGAATAAAGATTTAGCCAAATTCATCTGGTTTCCAAAAGCGGTTAGGATATCTTACCTCAAGCTATCTTACCCTAAGACAAAAGGTGGGCTCGGCCTCCCAAATTTTCAACTTTATTACATGATTATATGTGCTAATAGAATCTTGACCATTTCAAATCTCAATTGCGAAAATCTCATTTTGTCCCCATCCTGGATGAAAATTTGGTATCACCACATTGTTGTTAACAAAATTAACCCAAAAGCTCTCCCATTTTTATCCATGTCTGCCATCAACAACTCTAAATTATCTAGTACCCTAAAACATAAGATCAAACTATTTCAAAAATTGATAAAAGATATCAACCTCGAAAATACTCTGCCTCTACTCCAGCCTCTTCATCTTAATCCAAACTTCATGATCAATACTAAAATGGTTAATCTCAATGATTTTCCTCTTATAAAAGATATCAAGGTATGGGATATTCTTAAACACAAGTCTAAAACTCTTTCTGAGTTACGCTTAATTCTTAAAACCAACAACAAATACACAGTCATTTTCTGTCAATTAAGAGAGTTAATCATATCACAATTTACTAATTTTCCTGTCAACTCCCAGGATATTAACAGGCTCTGTGAAATTATCTCTATTGTCTCGAGTCCAGAAAAAATGCTCTCTAGATCCTATAGTTTATTAAACTCTATACTACATAATTCACACTGCCTTTTCTCTGGATACTGGGATAACCAAGGTACCCTTATTACGGAGGAGCAAAAGCTCTCTGCTATAAAAGTTACCACAGAACTTTCTCCCTTTAAAAAACTCATTTACACACAATTGATGATTAATAACAATTCTTACTATACGCCCTTAGTTCTTAACCTTTTTGATCCCAAAATCTCTCCATCT
Source organism: Protopterus annectens (assembly GCF_019279795.1). NCBI lineage: Eukaryota > Metazoa > Chordata > Ceratodontiformes > Protopteridae > Protopterus > Protopterus annectens. Next base: position 1,041,026,553 of record NC_056730.1, on the reverse strand, counting down.
TGTACCTGTTGTTCCTTTCCAAGAGCTGACCATCTTCATATTTTTTGGTTTTGCGAACACACCCACAAACTTTGGTGTTCTTTAAATGTACGCCTCAAGAAAATGGGATATCATAAATCCACCCTCTCCTGGGAAACGGCCATCCTACATATCCCCGTGACTAAATTAACTAGGTTGAAATGACATGTACTAATCACTCTTTGCTCTCTCATCAAATTATACATCACTAGAAATTGGCTAGATCGCACTAAACTTTGCTGGAAAGGTTTTAAGGAGATGGCATTGAAATATATCTCTGCACAAAAGTTTATCATAAATACGCCCAGGAAAAAAGCATACTTTGAAAAACTATGGAAATGCTTGTTTGATCATATTCTTTGTGAGTAATCCTTCATGGAACATATCATTTTGAGTTCTGTAATGATTCCCCCCCCCCCCCTCTTGTCACACTCGGAGATTCACTGATATCCCTCATATCTTAGCGTTTCCTTTTCAATGGTTCCTTTTTTTGTTTGGTAGCACTTATGCCTGTAAATTTTGTATATAATTAGTCTGCCGTTTTGTACAGGTAGTTTAGTCATTTTTTTTTTTTTTTTTTGTGTGTTGTTTCTTGTTCACTTCTGCATATCTCACTTTGTTATTCAGTCATAGCTTCTTTTTAGTTATGCTTTGTTATTTGTGAAATATAAAAAAAAGTTATTGGAAAAAAGCATGCTGATTGTATTTAGCAAGTGGCTCAAAATGGTGTGTAGAGCCACACAAACCCACTTAACATTGTGGCATGCTAATTAAAACATAAGCAGCTGAATTGTATGGTAATCAACCAATCAAAGATGGAGGAGCTATTCAAGAAGCTATAGAGCAATCATGTACACGCAGCGTAGGCTTTGCCCCCAAATTCCAAAACCTATTGGAATACAGCCACGGAAACTACACTAAAAGGAAAGAATGTTAGGAGCTGGTACTGCTCTTCTGCATGTGTATGTGCAACAGGCTCAAGTCTGTGCTGCTGCTGCTGCTGCTAATAGACCTCGGCCATGAGTGAGAAGGGTGTTTAGACCCCTTTTCATTTTCATGGTCTGCATGAGGTGGAAATAGTAGAGTGCTGCAGAGTGGATAGAGACACACTATAGGAATACTGCAACCTCTGTCTTCCTCAGCTGACAGCAAGGGAAAACCAAGGGGAAACAATACATATGGAGACCAAAGGATTTTTATTTTATTTTTATTTTTATTTTACATTTGTTGACCGGGAGGATCCGACTGGATACATGTCCATTTTCAGCGGAGGCCCGGGGAGAAAAGCTCCAAACATAGGTACAAAAACAATTTGAATAACAGTGAAATATTATTTTACATTCAAAGTTAGAACATATGTTGTTCAATTATAATTTATTTAAAAAGGGAGAGGATTTAGGATAGTAGGGAGAAGTAGGAGAGTCAGGTGTAATGACTGTTAGTATAGACGAAGGTTAACTACCCCGGATTTAGGCAGTGACAATTTCGTATTGTACCCAGATGTGTTTTTAGCTTAGCTTTGAATTGACTTAATGTAGACATAGATATAATATCATGGGGAAGTTTGTTCCAAATTTTACCTGCAGCATTGTTGAGAAGGGAGTCACCAGCAGAGTTATTAGTTTTGAATGTTTGGATTAGGAGACGGTTGGATGACCTCAATGGACGAGGATTGTTGCATAGAGGAAGCAGCATTTTGAGGGAAGGAGCATATTCAGGGTTATATATAATTTTGTGTGTAAGGACTAGTAGATTGAAAGAAATAAGGGTAGGAAGCATAGACCAGTTAAGCTTGGCTAAGTTGGTACAATGATGGGTCCTATATGGTGACCCAGTGACAAACCTAGCAATATGATTGTAGCAGTTAGAGAGTTTGTTCATGACAGTTTTGCTTATGTTATGAAGTAAGGGGGACGAGTACAGGAGTGATGAGAAAAGGTGAGTCTGGGCAATGGCCATTTTAGCTTGAAGGGTCAAGAAGCTATTTATTCTATATACGGAGCCTAGTTTCTTATTAATGGTCTTGATCATTTGGTTTATATGTATATCATATTTTAGTTTGTTGTCAGTGGTTACCCCTAGTAATTTTGTTGAGAGATCTGGAGAAATTATGGTCCCATCCTTGGCTTGGATAGTAAAATTAAAGGGGCAAGACTTATTTGTTGGAAGAAACAACAACATTTTAGTTTTTTTAGGATTCAGAATCAGGCGCCGATTGGAGAGCCAGTGTTCTATTTTGCTGAAAGTGGACTGGGTTATCACTTGTAGATCTGAGGGAGTTGTACCAGAGCAAATTAACGTAGAATCATCTGCATATTGTATGCAACTAGCATTAGGAATAACTGTATGGAGATCATTGATAAAGATGGAAAATAACAGCAGCCCTAAAATAGATCCTTGCGGGACTCCCAATGTATTGGGTAGTAAGTTAGAGAGTTTGGTCTGCCATAAAACTGCTTGTTTTCTACCGGATAGGTAGGAAACAAACCATTGTACAGCAGTATTGTCAAGGCCGAATGAGGGCAATGTATTAACTAGAAGTTTATGATCCACCATGTCGAAGGCCTTCGACAGATCCAGAAATAATGCAGATGAGATTTTATTATTATTACGATGGGAGTTTATGGTGTTTGAGAAGACAAGGAGGGCTGAGGTAGTGCTATGGAGGGGTCTGAAACCATGTTGGTTATCAGTCAGTAGATGGTTGACAGTTAGGTGTTGCATGAACTGTTTCTGAACACATTTTTCCATTATTTTTGCTAGAGGGGAAAGTATGGACATGGGCCTATAGTTTGAGAGATCAGTGGAAGTGCCTCCCTTGTGGAGAGGAATTACATATGATATCTTCCAGATCTCGGGAATTTTGGCCTCTGCTAAGGAACGGTTGATGAGGATTGACACTGGATAAGCAATTACTTCAGCTGTTTTTTGCAAATATTCAGCTGGGAGTAGGTCAGCAGAGAGTGTTGAGGGTTTTAGTTTTTTAATTAATCTACGAATAAATGAGGTTGGTACAGGTTGAAAGGTAAGTAGGGGAATATTATTGGGTGTTCGAGAGTCAAAGGTGTGAGGGCTGGGTGGTAATTGATTAGATAGAGTTTGAATTGTCTCAGTAAAGAAGTGGTTAAAGCTATTGGAGACATCGACAGAGGTTTTATCAATGAGTGTGGCAGGGACAGGGGTAGTAGTACACCCAGGGTGAAGAAGTTGATTTAGTCCAGCCCAGAATTTTTGTGGGCAGTTTTGGTGGTCAGTTTGCAATTTACAATAGTATTGTCTTTTATCAAGTAATATTTGCCTTTTGGTTTCATTCCTAAGTTGTCTGTATTTAATTTGGTCCAGAGGGAGTTTAGTAGTACGCCAGGCAGACTACGCTTTATTTCTGAGATTAATTTTCTGCCTTGTTTCTTTTGTTAGCCAAGGAACATCTACAGTTTTGGTTTTCTTTGAGCGAATGGGAGCATGAGAATCAAGAATTTCTAGGAATTTTTTGTTAAAGTATAGCACTGCTTCATCTAGGGGTAGATATTTTAGTATTGTCCAGTTACAAGAGGAAAGTTCTAGTTGTAGTTTAGATAAGTCAAGTTTCTTTTTATTTCTAACAGCTCTGAGTGTGGGTTGTTTAGGAATGATTAACTTATGCTTAATGATGTACGTAAGATGGTGGTCACTTAAACTATCGGGGAGAGTACCGGATGTATAATGGTCAGGGTGACTATTTATTAGCACCCAGTCAAGTAAACTGTCTTTCTGTTTAGATTTCCCTAGCCTGGTGGGGGTATTAATAATTTGCTTGAAAGAGTAGAGGTTAATGTGTGTAGTGGGAGCTGAGGGGGCACAGGTATTCCAGTCTATGTTGAAGTCTCCAAGAACTAAGGTTTCTTGAGGGAAATGAGTAGAAATCCAGTAAAGGGTAGATTCGAGGGTTTCTATATTATTTCCTGGAGGAATATACATGCAAATAATATAGATAAATTTATTGCTGTTAATTTGAAGCTTGGAGATTAGTATTTCTGCATTGTTAAATTGAGGTGGTTGCATAATGTCAGTAGACACAATTAGATCAGCTTTATAGAGTATGGCAACCCCTCCTCCTTTCTTAGGGACTCGGTCTCTCCGATGAATATTGTAACCTGGGATTAATATTTCGTTGGCGGTAGTTGTGGGTTTTAACCAGGTTTCAGTTAGACACAAGATGTCTGGGGAAAGGTCTAATAGAACTGTGTGAAGTTCATGTACCTTGTTGTTTATGCTTCTGATGTTAATATGACAGGTTAGAAGGGAGTTTGTAGGGCGGGCAGTGACGGGGTTGGAGATAAGGTCATTGCTAGAAGAGGACTGCTGGTCAGTGCTTGTCGGACCAGGGTTGGGGTGTATATCACCATGAGGAAGCAGATTAAGTTTAAGTTTGGAGATGAGTTTTAGGAACTTATCTAAAATTTTGTAAGTTTGTTTCAGTTTGGGGCTTTTATTATTATTTGCGGTAGTTGGATAAGGTAGGAGTGAGCAGGAGGTAGCTTCTTCCCAAGTACCATAAACATGAAAATAGTTGATGAATTTGGTTCCAATAGTATTGGTCTCTGATGTAGTAGTGGAAAGTAATTCCAGATTTTGGGTTTCATACAATGTTATAAAGTAAGAGGTTAACAACAAAGGAAGAAGAAGGAAATACCACATGTTTAAGTACTTGTGGTAATGGGCCATAGAAAATACTATAACCAAAATGAGAGATGGAAAGAATGGATAGTTATAGAATGAGAGGGGGAGGGAGCAAGCAGGAATGGTAAGAATGCTAGGTAGGTGGAGTTTCAGGGATTGGGTGGAGAATTGTTGGGCAACAGCAGGGATTGGACCCGTTTTTAGAGGGAGTGGTTTTGTGGCTATAAATGTGGAGGTAGTGGGGGCGGGTGGGAATAGGGGGCAGGGAGGGGAGCGAAGAGAGCCCGAGCGTAGCGAGGGCGAACGTAGCGGGACAACTCACACAGCGAAATGGACAGCTTTTTCTATTCAGAGAAACCCTATAGGCAATACAGACGTTTTTCTGCTGTAAAATTCAAGATTCAGGTACAATTCTAAGCTTTTTCAGCTTGTAATTTTAAAATAAATGTACCAATCTACAGCCTTTATCAGAGTAAGGATTATACTTTTCAGGCACCAAATTTTAGTTGGTAGCCCGTATCCACATTAGTTAGGGGGTAATATGGCCTAGAACTGTTTTAACCTTGGATCCTATAGGCAGAGACCTGCTAACAGTAAAAAGGTACTAGTGTAACCACCTTTTGTTATGGGTGCTGGAAGGCGGCTTACTCGCTCTACTTTCTGTCAGGGGAGTTAACTTGAGTCCTCACATACAGGGGATCTCAAGGGCTGCGATTCAAGGGAGCACCTAGGATGAGAGAGGGAGGCCAGGAACAAGGATTAGAAGGCAGCGGTGAAAAACAATAAATGAAAGCATTATGCACTTTAATTAGAGTCGCTTAATCAGATAAACAGTTTTGTAGTTGAACGCAGTCACAATTACACCTGAGGCACTGAACAGTTAGTCCCTCCACTCAACTGAAAGTCTCTATCAGCATATAGTTAAACACTAGCAGTTTTTGTTAAAAACAATCATAGCAGTTGGTTAAAAGCGAAACTGCCGCTCTAGCGACATTCAGTTACTGCAATTCTAGAGTAAAGTAACATGCACATGAAAAACGATAACATCACAGTCTAGCGTAGTTAGCGCTACAATGATATTAATACACCCATCAAGGAATAGCCAGGATGTGTAGCACTAAGAATTTTACAGAAAACTTCCAGAGACCAATAGGGTTATGCCGGGGGTATCAGAGGGATTAGCATCCAGGAATCTACAACAATTCCTGAATGCTATTCTACAGCATGCCAGTGACTACATATATATTTCCCTGTACCCCCTGGAGAACAGAACTAGAACAATGCAGGATTTCTACTACATTTCCCTGAAGCCATGGATTCCATATACTTAACATACATTGAGATCAAAGCACCAGATGGGAAACAGGGAAGGGTCTACATAAACAGGAAAGGGGTTCCACTCCATTAACTGCCAGGTCATGTGTAATGGTAAGGGAATCATCCTGAATGTGTGGGCTGGCAACCTTAGCAGTTACCCTGACCCCCCCCCTGCCATATCTGGTACAACTCTCAGCTCTAGCACAGATATTCCAGGGGGGATATCCCCAAGGCTGTTTACTGGGTGATGTAGAGTATGCACTCGAACCGTGGCTCATGACACCATTCAGAAATGCATGACCACCCATGGAAGAATGATATAATGAGGCACAGACTCATATAAGAAATATCATAGAGCATGTGTTTGGACTGCTGAAGTCACAGTTTTGGTGCCTATATACATGGGGGTGGGATTTGCTGCAGAATTATCCCAGTACTTGTGCTGAAATTTTCACTGTGTATGTTATCCTACATAATATTATCCTGAGAAAACAGCTGTTAAAGGAACACCAAGGGGAAGGGGCATGCATTCCACCACCACTAGCAAGGTCATTATAGCCGCACGCAGGTGAGGACTCAGAGGAGGAACCACCAGCCTCTACAGGTATAGGTAGGTGTAGGATGCACAATACGCCCTTGTCCTGGCCAAGAAGCAAATGATAGCACCACCTAAGGTGCAACTGTCATCCTTTGCACAGACATGCAGTAAAATTGATGCCAGGCAATGCTCACAAGCTTTACTTAGCCACATATTTGGCTGTGCACTTCTAGCATCACATAAAGTCAGCCCTGAATTAAAACAGCTGCAACTACAGGGCTATCAAGATAAGTGCTGAACCTGGAACAGGAAAATAAATGGTTAAGAACACATGCTGGCAGATACTTGCATGAACACAGCTAAGTTCTATGTAGCTTTATGTCCTGGCATGTCAGATAGGTGTGAGCCATGCAGAGTAGAGGTATCAGTTCATCATTGTCACCCCTGAGAGGAATAACTGGCTCTGACAGGAGTTGCACTGACATATCCATGCCCACGGTCAGATGTGCTGGTGCTACCTGAACATGAACGATATCTGTTGGATGAACTCCCTTTTCAAATATGCCCAGGTCCATGACCCATGGCTCCTCAACCACTGACAGAGTAGTGGAAGTACTGTCACTACAGGAGTGGGATCGGGCATGGCACATTGGCTAACTGCAAATGATGCTGCTGACCTACAGACACATGGAAGCTGTTCTCCTCCCAGAAGACATTCTATCACAGACACTGTCCACTTCATCATGTCATTCATCCAGTCCATTGAATTGGCCATGTGATGGAAGCAGTCATGCACATCAGCCTGTCCCACATCTAGAACCCTAAGCATGTCCTCAGAGGCCCTAATGGAAGGCATCTGTGCCTACACATTGGTCCTAACTATATGTCAAGTGGCATGTAATGGCACACCAGGATCAGCTGGAGGGTGGACAACAGGCTTTCTTCAAGCACCCCTACCATACCTTTTAACTGTACAGATTTTCAGTGTCCAGATTTTTGTCTCATATTTTTGGTCAGTTTTTCATAAAACTGTGGTTTTCTGGAAAATTAGTGTCAAATCATTAAAGATTGAAGTTAGAAAATAATGACAGACATTTGAGTTTTAGAATGCCTACCTTTCAGAAAATTCATGCTAATGCAAAATATGTTATTCTATCGACTAAGTTTGTAAAAGCAATATTTAAAAATATCCGTATTTTTGGGCCTTTATCCCACTTTTTCATACAGTATGGCTTTGTCCAGATTTCTTGCTGTGAGAGGCTGAGAGGTATGACCTCTACCAACCCTCCTTCATGGCACCGTACACACACTCTTGCGATGGTCATAGTCAATCAGCACTGAAACCACAGTAACCACACTATCCTGATCAACTGTGTCACCCTCAATCTGTTCAATATCTGAGTGCTCAGTGGAATGGGTATGTGTAGGCATACTGACTGTGTCTGAAGGAAATTCAAGGGATGGGTGAGTCACAACCTCAGTGTCAGATTCAACCTCTGCACCCTCTGACTGTGCCTCTGTTTGGCTACCATCATCATCAGAGCCTACCGATACTCCAACATCAGGTGATAGGAGAACTACACTTCCACTGTCAGGATCATGTGTGATAATAAGCGACAAACACAGTAACTAAATTACTACTACACTAAATATTAAACCAATATATATAATAGCAAAGTAACACTGGTCACACAATCACAGATGGCACAGTAATACAGACACTCATTACACCCACCTCACGCATACAGATCATTTATATATCTAAAGAATGGTCATTAATAAGCAAAAAAACACTTGCTTACCATGTGTACATGTCTCCATACTTTGTAGGGAGGATGGTCCTAGAAGAAATGAAGCAAAGAGAGGATGGCAATTAACCATCATAGTAGGAATAGCACAGGGGACAATGAATACACAATTGCCTATATGTCCTGTAAGAAATAGCTGAAACTGAATTCTGTCCGACATGTTCATCCACACCCATGTGTAATGAACAACTGCATGGTATAACTCTAAGTTATCAATAGTATAGAAAAAAGTATAGAAAAAAATTTCCCAGAATGTATTATTCAAATTACATATTTTAGTATACAAGCACATATAAAACTTGCCACTCCCACTGCTCCAGAGCTGTGTAATTCTTTAACATGTTTTTTTTTCTGTTATTAATATTTGCATGGTGTGTGGCTTAGCTCACACACAGTGAAACACGTAAATATTCAAAAATGAATGTCAGCTGCCTTAGGAAGCACGATCAGGCTTAATGACATTGAGCAGTGGTCAGCACCTAGAATAATAATGACAGCATAAATTATACCCACTAACCAACAGTTTGTCTAGCACACCTTGTAAAGATGTTGACGCACACAATGCATAAGATAGGTAGATTGTGGTCCCACATTTGTTTTTATTGGTAAATGATCGTAAACATTATTTACAATATTATGTATATTAGCTTTTGCCTGCAGTATTTGCATATTGCTCACCTGTGTGCAAACAGGGTTCATTACTGTATAGAAAAAAGAAACATTGTTACTTGCAAAAATTAAACATTATTTGTTTTGTCGTCCTTCATGCAAACATGCTAGGTGGTGTTACATGGCAGTAAGCACTCTGGACTGTACTGATTGTAAAAAATACACCTACTGCCCTGTGGCACTAGGTGCTAGTTCATGGCTACAACACAAGTGAACAAGGGTTATAATCCAGCACACTCTACTTTTTTAAAATGTTGTTCCATTGTAATTTATATAAAAAATAACTGTATAAAGATTATTATGCATAATAATTATGAATAGCAGGTTAACTGAGCATACTCATGATATCATACCAATTATATGTGTAACTGGGTGTATCGTGACAATTACGTTTCTATAATTACATTTTTTCTCCCCATGGATGGACTTCATACTTTACTGACAGTCTGCACAACTGACATAACACAACCATAGCTGTAACACAGAATGTATTGTGTGGTTTAATTCAAAACTCAGAGCCCTACTCTGAAAGTAATACAAGTATATGCAGTTCCAGTATACTGTTACACATTACCCATGCATTACATATAAGAGTGTATAAACCAGGACATGTGAAAGTGTATGTATATATGTATATATATATATATATATATATATATATATATATATATATATATATATATATATATATATATTCTCTAATTTACATAGGTTTATTCCCACATTATACAAATTACTTTTATCAATGTGTAAGGCCCCACAAAATATGTATCAAGGCATAAAATTGACCCCCCCTCCCCAATTCAGGTCTTAAAAGTCAAGCCATTTAACATATCAGTGTTGACCACTGGACACATTTTTATCGAGTATAGCAACAGACATAAAGTAATGCCAACCATCACATTATCCTTCCTATTTCATAAATTGCCTTCTTCGTTTGTCAGTGTTGCTCTCTGCTTAACATCCCTCAAACATGGTTGGCATTCTTGTACGGGTTAGCAAACTGGCCATAAAACGTAATATCGTGAATTGGCGGGAAAGCACTTTGCTGTTGAATCACATGTGCAGACATAACAGGAGCTGAAAGGATAGTGCCCAATTCAGGTTAAAAGATGGAGCATGGAAGATTCAAAAATAATTATTGCACTCCTCGCAAAGTGCTACAGACATAGACTGCTGCAGGGGGACTATACCGGATCTCGGTATAAGTTTGAAGCTTGTGACAGTTTAGCCAAGGATGTTTCCAGTACAACTGTCATTCCATGTACATGGGAGCAATGCAGGCATCATTATAATGACCTGAAATGGCATAAGCAAGCATACAACTTTTTACACATCCCACAGTTGTGTAAGTATGCAGATAAAACAACATTAGCTGAAATAGAACGCTGTAGGTAGCCAAGACTGGTATGCGTAATGGTTTCATGTTTCTTTCTCTCTTTTTTTTTTCAGCTGCTCAAGAGATTTCACTGAAAAGGGAGGTGCATGCTGAACACTTAGAAAGACTCAGAGAAGCAAGGGATGTGATTACAGCACAAATTAATGTGATTTTATTAAAATTATTGCTCTTCCATATATTATAAGCTACTTAAGCATGCATATCTTAACTGCAAAAACAATCATGCATACATTATTCTGTAGCTCAAGGTAATTGTAGGAAGCAAGTGCAATAGTGTATTCAGATTTGGTGGGTTCAATTCCCCCTAATAGCAAATATATTCTAATTACAAAAATGTAATTATTTTATATTAATTTCATTAAAACTGGTATAAATGCCATGTTGTAAACAAATTGTATTGTTTTTAAAAGCATATATGCAATATATGCATATTGCAAGATCTATTTATTAAAATTCACAATATTATTTTTGATTTTGAAAGCTCTATAGCTAACATAATAGTAAAAGTATATTAAATTGCAATAAAGGTTGAATGCCACATATAATGGTTCTAATCATTTTTCTCACCCCACCTCACATATTTTTTTGTTTTTTATATATGTGATCACACCATTCTGATGTCATACTTTTCTGCTAACAAGCAAAATGATTTTCAGTACAGGGCGGTAGGCAAACTACTGTGGCTCAGCCTGCCAACTCTCCACTGGCTGCTCCACCAACACCCAGCACATCTGAGATGCAACCTATCAGTACTGCCACTGCAGACCCTGCACTACTTAGGCCATCAACATCAGGTACCTTTGCCGCATCAGCTGCCTCTGGCAGTATTGATGGAGATGGGATTATGTCACCCACCAGCCACCAGGAGCTGCCAGAGATGATGTGTGAGGTTTACGAAAGCAGCATTGCTGCACTCCTCAGCTGTCTGGAGAAGGTGTTTGCGGGAATGTAGACAAAAACTCAAACATCAAGCAATCCAACAGGAATCTGAAGAAGGGTACAATGATGACAGTTCTGAGGGTGAGGACTAGTTTCTCACTGTCCCCATGCTTGACGGGCATGTGCCTCTGATGTCCCCTACCTATACCCAATCATAGCATCCCCCAACTTTTTGTGTTCATCTCCATCCCTGTACCTGTCTTGTTTGCCCTATTTGTCTACACCTAATTCCTTATCTTCCCCACCTACCAGACACTGACATTATTACATCCCACTCCCAACATTCCTCTCTTTTTGAAATCCCCTCCAAAAATATTGTCACCTGTCCACATAAAAATTGTCCCGTACATAGCTCTCCACTTCCCATATGTATGTTTTGATACTCTTGATTTGGTCCAAATGGCTATACCACATAATGGCATTACTGTCACCCATCTGTGTTGTAGTGACAGTCCAAATTCATCCAATTTTCTATCCATGTCCACATTATACTTTTAAATAAGTGGATAGCTATGGTTCTTTCCTAATTTTCTCCCACAATATATTGCTTCACATTTGTTCTTCCCCATGCTTGCCTCCCATTTCACCACTTTCCTATCTACCCCATTTTCACAATTTTAATCTGGTCAAAAAGTATAATCACGCAACACACACACTGCAAAAATGCCCCCAAACAAAGCTTTCACTTTCTGTCCTCTGAATTTGCACAGAGTTTGGCATCACACACCAATGCTGAATGACAATGAATGGATCATCGTACCGTATGGCAAAAACTGGTGAGTTTTTGACATCAGCTGCATTATTCTGGTTATTTCAGTGCAATATTGCGTAAACTCACTGTGCTAAATAGACTCCATAGTAAAGGCAATATTGAGAAATATTTACCCTGATAGTTATTAGACTGCTGAATATAGAAAAATGAAAATTCCTTTATGGAGTGTTGACATAAATCACTGATGATTTTTTACACAGTACTTCACTGTAGTCATTGCTTCTCACATTTGCAGAAATTATCATGTTTGCTTATGTAATATCCTCCTGACACCATATGTAAAAAAAAAAAAAAAATATCTGGATTCAAACCCTGTGTTATTTGGGCTCTGAACATGAGCACAATGCTCTTACATTTGTTACCAAAGGCAAAGCTGGGCAGGCACTGTAGTTTTTTCACTCAGTATTGTCCAAGGTGCTTACGGCTATGCAGCATCACTTTGCCTGTTTGTGCAAAAGAAGGCAATTCATTAGAAATATTGCTATTTTCCCATTTAAGCATATAACACATTTGCTTATCACTTAACTCTGTGCAAACAGGGAAAGCAATAGCAATAATTCTTAATGTCATGCAAGTTATGACACATTTAGAACATAAACTATAGTATGAGCACCATAGTATCTGTCACCTATTTCTCCCATAGCATATATGCATAACTATTTCTCAAGTTCAAGTTTTATTCATTAAATGTGAATCTCACATGTACAAACACGTTGCCATTGTTCACGCAAATCAGTTTCTCTACAATGCATTATGTAAAGAGCTGTTTGACATGTATTTCTATGTTTATTGCCCAGTTATTCTTCATGCAATCAAAAGGCATTTAAAAAAACAACAAAAGGAAATGCACTTGTTAGTGACTTGAACAAATATTTACTCAGACTCATCTGTTTCCTGCACCCACGCACTTAAAAATGGATATGTCAGTAACAGGTCTAATGTCAACTACAATAAAGAAAGAAATAAAGAGCAGAACTGCATTGTTGCATTTGTTAAAACTTTATACTGTCACTAGACATTGATACTGTCTGATGGATGTCTTTTTGTGGACATCAGTTCATCACAATATGAACACTCATACATCAACACTTGCATTTATGCTGTTTACAAAATGCGTGTGTGTATATGTTTGTGTGTGTGTGTGTGTGTGTGTGTGTGTGTGTGTGTGTGTGTGTGTGTAACTGAGTGTGTTATGGACACAACATAACAGGTACATGTATGTCTCAGTTCTGTAACATGCATTCATGATGGCTTATATATGCATATAGGTTAAGAAGTTGTCTTTTAAAGTACTTGTACAAATTACAAGCTCAAAAGTAAATCCAAAGCCCACAATTTGCACACCAGTATTATAACTGCAACATAAAATGATTATGTTAACCACTATGACAAGGAAATAATTATGCTTCATGGTCTGCATGAGGTGGAAATAGTAGAGTGCTGCAGAGTGGATAGAGACACACTATAGGAACACTGCAACCTCTGTCTTCCTCAGCTGACAGCAAGGGCAAACTAAGGGGAAATAATACATATGGAGACCAAAGGATGTGTAGCACTTAGAATTTTACAAAAACCTTCCAGAGACCAATAGGGTTATGCCAGGGGTATCAGAGAGATTAGCATCCAGGAATCTACAACAATTCCTGAATGCTGTTCTTCAGCCAGAATAAATAGTTAAGTTGGTACTCAAATAGGTTCATAGGTTCATAGATTAGTACTAAGCTAACTGCCCTTGCGAGCCATTTTAAGCCTAGCCAATTATCCCTTGTGAGACTCAAACCCTGCACCTTCTGCTTGCAAGGCAAACACCTTAACCATAAGGCCACCCTCCCAACCCCACATTGCACAGCAGACAAATTATGCGTATACCTATATGTGTAACATGTGTAGTCAGAAGAGCATGACTCTATCATATTATCAGCACTCAAGTTTCATGGATAGCAAAGTTTTACAGATTTTCATGACTACACGTCAAGTTCATAAAGCCCTCCCAACATCTTCTTCCCAAAATACACTGATGATGTCATATGCTATAAAGTGTTTAGTGACAGTATAAAAATCACACTTGTGCCATTGTGCTTGCATTAAGTACTATGCGATCTAGCTTGTATAACTAGTTAGGGGGTCTAATATCACTTCAGTTAGCTTTTGTGTGCACATAATCAGAAGAGCATGAGTCTGTGTCCTGCTAACCTCCCCCACATCTCATTGAGTAAAAAGTTTTACATTCTTACATGACTTCACAGCAAGTTCATACAGCCCTCCAAACATCTTCCCAACATACACAGACAATGTCATCTACAATAAAGTGTTCTGCAACAGTGTACATAGACTTGCGCCATGGTACTTGCACTAAGTACTGTGTTCTCTAATTAGGTAGGGGTTCTAATCTCACTGTGGTGAACCTGTGTGTGTTCCGTTAGTGCTCATTCTGGAAACCATTTTAGAGAAACACATGAGACACTCCTACAAACATCTTCATCTCACCAGACACTGATGATGTCACCTGCTATAACATGTTGTCTAACAGTACGACAATGAGGTTTGTGTTTGGGCATTTGCATTAAGTTCTTTGTTTTGTAACTAATGTAGATAGCTAGGTAGGGGTTTTAATCTCACAGTGGTCAATATGTGTGTGTGTTAAGTTAGTTCTCATTCCTGAGACCATTTTAGATCAGCATGTGAGATACTCCTATTAACATCTTCTTCCCAACATACACCAATGATGTCATCTGCTATAAAGTGTTCTGTGACACTCCAAAAGTCAAACTTGAACTTATGCAAGCTTATGATAACTACTGCATGTTGTAGCTAGTGTAAGTAGCTAAGTAGGGTTTCTTATTTCACTATGGTCAGTTTGTGTGTGTTCTATTAACTCTCATTCTGGAGGTCATTTTACAATGGCATGTGAGACACTCCTATTAACATCTTCTTCTCACCAGACACTGATTATGTCATCAGCTATAAGGTGTTGTCTGACCATATGAAAATCAGACTTGTGCTGTGGTACTTGTGTTAAATACTGTGTTAATGTAATTAGTGTAGATAGCTAGGTAGGGTTCTAATCTCACTTGTGTTCAGTACTGCATTTTGCAGCTAGCTAGGTAGTGTTTTAAGTCTTATTGTGGTCAACTTGTGTGCACATGTTCTTTCTACTAACAGTCTGGAGACAATTTTAAAACCACATGTGAGACTACAGCAATGTCATGCACTCCTGTCCACTTATTATTATCAACATACACTTATGATGTGCTCTCCTCTAAGGTTCACTCTGATAGTGTTACTCTCAGATATCTGTGTTGGCATGAGTTTTTACTGTGTTCTCTAGCTTGTGTAGGTAGATAGTTTGTGGTATTAATCTCACAGCAATCTATGTGTATGTATGTGGTCAGTCAAATATGAGTGGATAGATAATTTTACACCAAGATGTGAATCTACATCTCTGTGACACACTCCTCTCAGAATCTTTTTCTCAGCAAAAACTGATGCTGTAATCTTCTATAAAGTGCACTGTAACAATGTAAAGTCAGACATCTGTGGTGGTGCTACTGTTGCTGCTTATGGAATCCAACTTGTATACCTACACCGGCTTAATATTCAAATCTGAAGTCTTTCAACTGCTGCGTGTGTGGTTGGTGGTATATTGCTGCCAGTATATGATCTTTTGAATCTCTTTTCATTTGAATCCCTATCAGGAGGCCCTTTACCATAGCCCCATGAATTCAAGATACCCTAATTCCCTTGGCCAACATGACATGTTTTCTGTAGAACCATGGATGGTATCTTCTTATAGATGCATACGTATATCATGAAGCACATCCTTTCTAGGACCCTCTGCAAGCCATCTACAGACCACTAGATGTGCGATTGCTAATTCTGTCATGAGGTGGTACACATTACATATGGACAGAGGCAGTATGTAATACAATCCCACTCATACACACATTTGTATGTAACTATATATAGATATGGTGACTTTGGTTTAAATGCTACAATAATGGCAAGAATGTTATGTGATGTTGACCAATAGCCTAGTAATATGATTGGAACTGGTATTCTAACTTTCTTAAGCTGCTGGATGTAATGATCTAATGGTTCCTATGTGTTGCACTGAAACAATCCCCCTGTCTGTAGACTGATGTTTTCGCATAGTGTCAAGGGTTCACTTACAGCTGTTCCTAAAATGATTTCATGAAATTTAATTTTTTTATCATATGTTTAATTCAAAGTGTCTATATTTATCTCCAGTTACTGCATTTCATTAACATGGCATTTCAACAGTGCAACAAGAAGGAATTTGCAAAAGCATTCCATCCCCAACAGAGAGACTTAGTAAACCACTTTTCCTGTTTATGTCTTAATCTTGTTTCTAATATCCTATCCCTTCTTGCTCCCAATAGCAAGCATTGTATTGTACAGAGCATGACAGATTAACAATAAGGGAATTCCTAAGAGTAATTCACCATAACAATGGTCTTAAAAGAAGTAGTATAGCTGGCTCAACATGTGGCTTATGCTGGTAGCTCATACTGTGAAAAAGGTGCATGTCAGTCAGAGTAATGCAATGTACATGAATGACAGTATATAGATGAGATCAGAGAAGTATGTAATTATATAGGAGAAACACGGTGCTGTTATGTTGGCCTGTCCAGATACAAGCATTGGTCCCAAAATGTGAATCATAGTAACTGATGTTCCAGACAGCGAAGGTTTAATACTTACAGATATGCATTTTCACATTTTTAATGTCAGAATTCTCCTCTGGAGTTTGTGATTCATAGTTCTCTAGAATGAGTAATGAGTTAGGCCTGTGGTTTGAATCTGACAGTGTTGAACTTACATGCATCTGGTGCTAGTGTTAGATAAGTAAAGCTTCAAAAATAGATGCACAGTGTCCACTTCTGCTCAGGAAAAAACTTCAACTTTGGACACAGCTGCCTCTGCACTTTTTCTTACTTTTAACACAAACATCTTCTCTGCAACACACTGATAAGGTCATTCTGTCAAAAGTGCCCTCTCTCCCTTTTAGAGTCAGACTTGTCCTGCAGTGCTTGAGATTCATACTGTGTTATCTAAACTGAGCAATTAGTTAAGGAAGTGGTGCTGATCTGACAGTGGTGAATTTGTGTGTTTCTGTGCTTCTACGGCCAGGTAAGTAAAGCTTCAAGGGCAGATGTGCTGTGCCCACTTGCACTCAGAAAATAACCTTAACTTTTGAACACAGCTTACTCTGCACTTTATCTCACTTTTAACACAAACATCTTCTCTGCAACATACCAGTGAGGTCATCCCATCAAAAGTGCATTCTATCGCATTAAGAGTCAGACTTCTGTGATGCTTCCAATTCATATTGTATATTCTAAATTATGTGATTGTTTAATTAGCTAGATTGTTTAAATCTGGTAGTAATGAGCTTGTGTATGGATGTGCGGTGATAATGTCAGGTAAGTAAAGCTTTAACAACAAATGTGATGTCCACTTCCACTCAGCAGATAACTTTAATTTTGAACACAAATCCCTCTGCACTTTATTCCACTTTTTACACAAACATCCCCTCTGCAACACACTGATGAGGTCATCTTTTCATAACAGCACTCATCACTATAAAAGACAATCACCTGTGGTGCTTGTAATTAATACTCTGTTTTGTAGATTGCATAATTAGGTAGGAGGTTTAAATCTCACAGGACTTATATGCGAGTATGTGAGTGTGTGTGTGTCTGTGTGTGTGTGTGTGTGTGTGTGTGTGTGTGTGTGTGTGTGTGTGTGTGCGTGTGTGTGTGCGTGTGTGCGTGTGTGTGCGTGTGTGTGCGTGTGTGTGTGTGTGTGTGTGTGTGTGTGTGTATGGGTGTGTGGGTTTCTCTAGAATGTCAGGTGTTTATGGCTTCTCCAACAGACATGCTTTAAGTACTTCCACTCAGAGGAAGAATTTAAACTGAGAGAGAACTCCACCATCCCTTTATCCCCCCTTTTACCATAAACATTTTCTCTGCAAACACTGATGAGGTCATCTTTTCATAACTGCACTCCCTAACTATAAAAATCAGTCTTCTACTGTGGAACTGTGTTCTTTAGATTGTGTAACTAGATAGGTAGGGAGTCCAAATCCAGCATTGCTTAAATAGTGTAACTTGTGTGTACTGTTATGTAGAATAGGCTCCATGAAAACACACCTCATGTAAACTTTCACCTAGGAGAGGTATTTTCAGTGGCAGAGGTTAAGCTGTAAATTTGTATTATCCCTAGGCAAAAATCAGTTTTGGAAACACAACAATTATATCATGCTTCCAGAAATGAATACATCACAGTTATAGTATGACTTACCTTATGGCATTGGCTGTTGATAATGTGTTTTCTAGACTGCATAGCTAAAGAAGTAGGTGGTTGTAATCCAGCCATGATTGACTACTGTGAGTATGTGCTTGTCTGCAGTGCTGTGTAGAGAAGGCTTCTAATGCATATAGGATGTCTAGCTGTATACTGTCACTGTGCTCTTCAACCACCTTCTTTTTTCTTCAGAAGGGCATCACCATATTAAACAATGGTGATGTCATCCATTTAAATGAGCACTGCCACAACTATGAACCGAAATCTCATGCAGCATATGCAGTTCAGCCAATGTTCTGTACCTCATGATCTTATGTAGACAGTCTGTCAGTTCAAATCCAGTCTTTACTCCTTAGATTCACTTGTGTCAGTATGACTGCGAATGTGCAGGTAAGTAACAATGTTGTCAGCCAGCTATCTGCTGCGTACATGTATAGCTGGGGATTCCTACTACAATAATTTCTGATCATTTTTTACACAGAACTGTTTTATTTGATCATAATGATGCCATTGGATGAAATTTGGCTTTCTTAAGAGAACTACTAAGGCCTTTCTTCTGGCATGAGGTGTATGCTGTTGCCTTAGTAAGTCATGTGCTTGAATCCATAATTACCCATACATTGTACACGATTGCCATTTGCCCATAACAATGATAAATTGACAATTGCCTTATACATCACTTGTGTTTGCATCAGGTAAGGTTGTGTAACACAGAGACATCTAGCAAAAATCATTTAAAGAAATTACAGGCACACATATCTCTTGCAGAAATTGCACAATCTCATGGCTTCAAATGACCAAGTAACTCACAATTTAACAACAACTTTACCACGGCACATTCATTCTTCACTGTATCATGTAGCTTCTGTCATCACATAGTCAGGTGTTCAAAATCCACATTGACTGACTATAAGCATTATGTGTCCTTACATTGTTATGCATGAATGACATCTAAAACTGTTACAACATGTACAATTAAAGTCTGAGAAGCCTCCCCATCCTTTTTATCTCATACAAATTGTTTGCAACACAATCATATGATGTAATGACTTCACATAAGTGGAGTCTCAGAGCAATGTTAAGACTTCCCTTTGGTGCATGTGATTCACAAACATGTCATTACTTTGTAGACTTACATAATTTGCTGTTCAATTCCAGCAAAGGGCAACATTCTATGAATGTACTGATGTTGCAGAAACAATATTGCATGAAGTTATTATTATCAATGTTTACTTGGACAAAGAAATGTAAACTCATTCTGTAATTTCCTAACATTGTAACAATTGTTCTGTGACTGCTGTGCTGTGAGTGCTCCTGTGGCACATGCATTGAGTAATGGCATGAATAGCATATCTACACAGAGACAGTGTGATTCAGTTCAATAGAAACATCTTTCTTGGTCAGGTAACATTGATATTGTACTACAATGTTCACAGTTGTGTGAACATTAGCACAGTTACCTCTTTGTCATCATTCTGGCAAAATAATATTGTACAAATTATCACAAAATGTATTTTCTTGTTACACAAATTAATTTCAGTAATTTGTGACAAGCTCCATTTCTATGTCCTGTGGCAGATGCAGTCAATCCACAGCTCTATAGAGTATGTAGAATGATATGCAGGGGGTTGAATCCGATAACATCTGTCTGCCACATAACTGTGTCAGACAGGAGTGGCTTATGCAAAGGAAGTATTTATGGCACAGAGAGAGAGACACACACCTTTTGAGATATCCCCTTCTAAAGAATGGGATCCATACCCATTACAGTAGGAAAGTCCTGTAAGCCCTTCAGGTGTTTCCTCATGACACACACAGTATGCCTATTTATGTGGTATCAAAACAGCTCTGTTCTAGCATGTGTTTGAGTATGACAAAATGCAGATGTTGAGTATGTTATTGATTGCACACAAGTGTTATTTAATTTCCAAACAATAACGCTTTATCTAAACATTTAAGTATTACTCTAATTATTTTCTTCACACTGTAAAGCTTTATAAGGCACGAGGGCTTATATAACATTTCTTGCTGTTTGTTGTGATGCAAAATCATCAGAAAGTGTGATTGTGCCTGTGTTAGGACATTTTCTTGTGTGTTTTGTTGTTTACATGTTGTTATGGCAGTAGTTATTTTTTTTTTTTTTGGGGGGGGGGGTTAATTTCTTGTGAACATGCCCAGTGTAATCATGTAGTAGATACATGCCGTTTACAAAGGGAGGTTTCAAACTCCTGGAATGTTATCAGATTAGTCTTAACACTTGTTACTTGTGTATTTTGAGTGTTATTATATTATTGCTTAGGATGTACATGAATATACAGCATATGGTTGTCTAATACATATTTTAAGTTAATATACCTCCTTTTTATGGTTCCCAAATGACAATAAATGGCAAAAATATATTCCATTATGTTGGGCATGACACAAGAACTGTAGGGCACAGTTCTACTGGTTGATACATGATGAAGTGAAGAATACAGCAATACTGTCAGTTATCACACATACATTCCCTTTATATCCATGTCATATTTAACTGCAGTCTAAGCGACTAATGCATACAATGTCCTTGCTAACTGTTCTCTCAAATCAGCATGTTATCAGCACTAATATCACATTTACGCCTTTCTTTTACAGTGTTGCTTTTTATCCCTCTCACATCCTTTAGTAGCATATTAATCCTTTAATAGCATATTAATTTTTAGATATGTTTATGGGTCAACACTTATGAACAGGATTAATTATTATCACATCAGTATGGAAGTAGTTACGTTTAAATTTTTTCTTTGTAACATAAGTATATTTGACTTTATTATCTGAGCACATTTTCTCTGTTTCTCCTCCCCTCTTGCTTATTTCTACATTAATACCATTGTATTCTGTGTGCATTTTTCCTGTTTCTATTCCCCTGTATATTAATTATTTTAATCAACTTACCCTTACTTCGTATAAGCAGTCTGTGTGTGCTCACATAATAGGTGCAAACTGGCAAGCTGTTTTGTTTTCATTGCATGCTCATTTTTCCCCACACCTTTTCATGGCTGCCAAAAATTCTGCTGGCCCCAAAATGGTGCTTATGAATGTGCAAGCATGATGAGCAGCATACATTTATTTATTTTATTTATTTAACATTTGTTGATCAAGAAAGTCAGACTAGGACAGAGCCTATTTTCAGCAGAGGCCCAGGGAGAAATGCTCCAAATGCATGTCTTTGAAAATGGAGTTCCTGAAGGAAACCCATGCAAATGCAGGGAGGACATGCAGATTCCATACAGAAGGCACTCCGGCAGTGAATTGAACTGGAGAACCTCTTGCCGTGAAGTGACAACATTAAACACTCACTGCACCACTGCACTGCCCATACATACATATTCAATGGGCACTGCTGTTCATTGCAATGAATCACAGGGATTGAGTATATCAGCTTGAATATGCAAAATATATATTTCTTATGAAACAAATGATAAAACTGGGACATCTAAATGGTTATGTAAGACTACTTATGGAACATGGCAATAAATAAATAAATAAATAAATAAATAAATACACATTTCTCTGTAACTGTCTTAAGAATTACAAAAGATTTCTCTGAATACTATATCATCACCAGACCATTAGATACAATATGGACTTAGCTGGCCATCTCAGCTTTAAAGACACATAACACAACTCTGTCTTCTTCTAATGCAGCCTAATGCAGATGAGTCTAAACCTGGGGTGTGTCATAAGACCAGTAACAAAAAATGCCTGCATTCAGGAGAAATAAATATTTTTTCTCTTGTGATGTAAGAGCAATTCAGTAAAAAGTATTGTAGACCATTACTGTACGCAACTTACTGAGCATAAGTTCACCTCAGAACTCATAGCAGAAAATAAATATAATGCAAATTGTCACACTGTCAGTAAAGACATGTGAACTAAGGCCACTTGAAAGGCTATGTCTTTGTCACACTTTGAAGTATCATTAGAGAACTTTCAGCTAAATACAACAGGATCTTCAGCTACAGTACATAACTATGACTGCAATTTATACCTTAGAGCTCTCAGTTCAGCACAGCTCCAAATTTGACTCAACAGCAGTCATCACATGAAGGAAAAACACAGTACCTGTGGTATGTTGACACCGAAGAAATACATTTTTATGGTGAAATGTATCACTTCTAACATAATGAGAATGTAGCATGAATATATGATAGAGCCTTTCTTACAGAGGTCAAATACCTCCCAATCTGAAACCATGCATAGTGTGAGGCTGTAAAGAGCCTCTGAAAAGCTAGATTTCCTAGCATTGTATAAAATAGGGCATATGTTTGCTTATTTTATTTTTTTAATTGTTTAACAGGTTACCAGGGTAGTTCCCTGATCACAAGTGAGCAGTTTCAATCTCAGCCTAGGAATAAAAAAAAAAATCTGAATCTCATTTAGTGAGAGAATTTCATTTATTGAAAAATAGCAAGAGTATAATAAAAATACTGTTTACTATCACACGTTCTTTCGTCTTTTAGACGAACGAACTATGTGCGAAAACCAGATAGCGGAACCGTTAGGGCGATCACCGGAATGCCGAAGCTGACAAGAGCGAATGGCCGCTGTTGTCAGCTCCAACATTGCAGTGCAGATTGCACTATAGTGGGGATGGGGAAAGGTATCCTTACCCTCACTGTAGTGCAATCTCGGAGTTTGTATATATAAGTATGGGGGGTGTGGGGGGTGCAGGGGGGCTTGCACCCTGCAAAAAAGAGTTGTAGTATGTTGGGTGGGTAAGAGCATTTCAGTGTAGTGGACATTTTCGAAATTTGACTGCACTGAAATGCTCGGTTCAACATTTACATTGTTGGGTGTATATATTTCAGAACATTTGGTTCAGACATCTGTATTTTTGAACAATGTCATGCTGAACATGTGATAGTAAACTTAAAAATACACATCAGAAAAATACCATTATCAGTAATAAAACTCTAAAGATTATACTCAATTGTAAATATACATTATTTGCAATAAGTGAAGACAAATTTAAAAAGTGAAGTGTCTGTGTGACAATTACAGTTTTGCGTTGTCTAAGTGGAAATGATGGAATAGTTCAGTGAAGTGAATGACGTATGAGTTTGGAAGAGGTGAGAGTGAGAAAATGTGTAGGTTGCTGAAATATGCCATATAAGGGACAGTAAAAGTGCAACTAGTAGGAGAGAGAGTCTGATGTAGCTCAGATCAGCCTCAGGTAATATTATTGGAAGAGAGGTAATGACATTTGGCTGATGAGAACAGGAGAGCTTTTAACTGAGTCCTAACTTTAAGGTAAGATTAGGCATCTTCACTTTGAGAGGTGATATTTTCTCAAGAGTTTTTGACCCAGAATACTGAATCAGAAGTCTGTGCAGTGGAGTGTTGTTTTGGAGAATGCACTGTAGGGGTAGCATGGTTGTGGCTTCTGAGTCTGAAAGGGGAAAATTGTATAATTACTTCAGCTGCTTGACGAAAGGTCTGATTAACTAGGAGGTTGAACAGCCGGGATCCCAGTGGAAGGTCAACCGTTTGCTGACCAGGGATCCATTTTGCTGCTCTCAGTGTTTTACAGCAGTGTTCCATTTCAGGGGACCGAATAATAAATCTACACATTTTTTGGTAATTTGTTGAATGCATGTGGCTGCACGTGTGCATGTCTATGTGTGGAGTTTGTTTTTCATGTTGAGGCTGTGAAGCAGGGAACCACATTCAAATTGAGACAGTAGAATGCCTTTCCCTGTGGGTATACTGAAGGTTTTAGTAATAAAGGAAGAGGATATTTTAGCCCAAAATGAGAAACAGTTAATCTGTGTCTTTGTAAAATTGAGTTGGAAGGAAAAGATAGGGAGGGGACAAGCCACATGCCAAGATATTTAAAGGAGGCAGTGTTTTCTGTGAGGGTATTATGGTCATAGATATGCAAAGAGTTTTGTGGGGTTTTAAGCTTCTTTTTAGTACCAAAAAAAAAAAAAAAAAAAATGTATATATATATATATATATATATATATATATATATATATATATATATATATATTGTTGGAGCTGACAAGGAGTTTTTGTTGGAGATCCAATGGATTAGCACTAGGAAATCTGCTTGTAAGTCTTTCTGGAAGTTCGGTACTGAGCTGTTTGAGTGAAATAGTACCATTTTGTCTGTGTAAAGTAGGAGGGTGAGATGAGGCAGGTCAAATGGAAGTGTATTTATAAAGATAAGAGAATAGTATAATAGTATGTATTGAACTTTATCGTGCTGATTTTTTGACTAATGATTGATTTAGAAGTGGAGATACAAATTTGACATAAAAGTGGGGATAGGTAAGGTAGCTTTGAAGCCAAGGTAGGGAATTGAGACTTATGCCTATTTGTAGTAGGTGAGAGAGGAAGTGGAGGAGGACTTAATTGACAAGGCTGAAGGCATTTGTAAGGTTAGTAAAGACAACATCATTGAGCTGGTCCCTGTGTATAACTAGCGGTATTTCATCAGTCGTGGTCCATAGGACTGTGATTGTGCGTCAACCAGACCAGATCCTGTGTTAGTTATAGGAGATGAGGATGTAGATAGCTATATACTGAGTTGCTTGAATAGAGATAATTTTTCAAGCAGTTTGCCAATATTGGGGGGGGGGGGTTAAATAATGGCACGAGTTGTAAAGTTTTGGTGGGGCTAGATTGTTTTGTGACTGGACTGCTAATGGCTGCTCTACATAAATTTGGTATGATATTTTGTGTTAGGTAGAAATTTAAGATACGTTGCATGGGGGTTGTGAAGAAACCCGTGTAGTGGTAACTGAACCAGGGTAGAGACCATCTGCAGCTGGTGGGCTTTTAGTTTTCATTTGTTGCAGAAGTTATGTTTTGGTTTGTTTAATGTACAAAATGAGGAATATATTGATTTGGTTCTGCGGGAAGATGGGAGTCTATGTGAGCATTTGAGAACATGGGTAAATTGGAGAACTCAGAGAGGAAGCCAGTGAGAAAATGTATGTGTTGCTGGTTCATAGATGTGTACCAGATTAATGACCACAAGGCCCTTTTTAATCCTAGCATTGCATCCCAACTCACAAGTTCTGGTACCTTTAAACAGGGCTTGGTAGATGAAACATTTAAAAGCAGGGGCCTGGGAGATGAACCGTTTATAGACTGCCTGTGTCTATTAGAGACATAAGTGACAAACAACGTATGAATTTCCTGTTCCTCATCCAATTGTCCAAGTTACACTTGAATTGGATTATGAAGGAACTCTGTTTCACATCAATCTGGAACCTGTTACAAAGAAGGGATAGTCTCTGGGATACATACTTGTCTCTCCAGGAGGATCTATTTATGTCACAGACAATGGGTGTTGTTTGTTTTGCGGATATACAGGAGGCCCATTGCAGGTCTGACAAAGCCTTTTATGCCAGGTATAGATCTCCTATCAACAGCCTGTTCGAGGCTGAATATAGGAATAGGGATCTGAGGCAGTCTGCATAGGACATGTTACTTATGCCCTGCATTATTTTAGTGAAGAACCTCTGTGGAGGTTCCAAATGTTGGATGTGCCTGGTTAAGTGCATACTAGTGGGGGCATTGTATTCAATGACAGGTCGTATAAATGCAGAATATAGTGGAACTAGGTACTAGGCTAGATGACCTTGTGGACGATTCTAAGCCTAGGCGATTTCCCCTTAGTGAGAATCAAACTCTGTACCTCTTGTTTGTGAGGGAAACATCTTAATCATTATACCAGTGGGATGCTTTGAGTAGCCCTTCCTGTGAGTTGATTCACTTCTTTTCAGACCTTTTTGGTGATTTAGCTGAAGATATTTGAAATGTTTTCATATGTTGGATTTTGTGTTGTCCTGGTGCTTGTTTTGTGAGGTTTCTAAGTTGGATCTATTGTTGCCTATTGATAGGGAAGGCATCACTTTTCCATGCCTACTCATGCTTACTAGAAGGGGATTGCAATCCTGAAATTAGCCAATAATTTATTTTTGGTTTGTAGAGATGAGATTCAGAGGTTCTTACTAGGCTAACTGCCCTTCAGCCCTCAAGATAAGAATCAAACTTTGTACATTGAGCCTGCAAGGTAAACACTCTTTAGCCATTATGCCAACCCCCAATGATATACATATGAATGTGTCCAGGAGGAATCAGATTGTACTAGTGAAACTGCTGGGGCAATGTTAGCGTTGTTTAGGTTTAATATAATCAAAAAAAACAGTCTGTGTTGGAGAGGGCTTGTTTAATGTTTTGGATGTTTGAGTTTTTCTTAGACCTAAATGTGATTAATTTGAGGGAACAATTGTTGTAGGGTATGCATTGTGAAGCTTATTGTACAATGGTTCACTAACAGAAGGAGGGTGGATGATAATGTTTGAGATTAGACTAGGGTTGCAGGTAATCATTAGATGAAGAAGAAAATTATTATTAGTGATGAGGTAAGGTTACATGGGCTATCACTGTAGTTAAGGTTGAAGTCAATCAGAATTTGGTTGATGTCATGCTGGATGAAGTGAAGCATATTTGCGTTGAAGCCACTTTAGAAGATGTGATTGCTTTTGCTTCCTAGTTGGGTTGTGATTTCTTGAATTATCGTTTGGAATTTATCAGTTCCCTGGCAGCAGCAGCTCACAGTAAAAAGATTCAATGATTTCTTTCTCTGGCAGTAAGCACTGATGACTAAGGCTACAATCTGCTTCCCTGTAGTACAGAGTTTGATTCTTCCAGACTTAATTTTCCTGCTGTGTGACTGACGATCAAATCACTTTAGTTTGGGGCAGTTGAAAAATTGGTCAAAGGTCCTCAGTGGTTTCATGGACTCAATGCCTAGCAAGAATCTATGAACTTATTAATATAATTCTTGCATACAAAACACATACATAGTCACCCAGTGGAATGTACTCCTTCAGAGATGGTGCATTACATTTGACTTTAAGGGAATCACATAAATTGCCAACTGTTAAAACGTTGGCAAGATCTAAATATTGAACTTGGGTTCAGCTATGCCAAACTGCTAATTGATTATTTCTTACCCTTAGAAAAGGAGTTAAGGGATAAGACTGATACTTTGTATAAACAGCTGACTGAACGTTTTACTTCCAGTTTTTGTAATGATAAAATCAAACACCTACTTTCACAAATTAATTTGTTCAGCGATAGATTGAAAACTACCAAACAAAAGAAATTGACCAGGGACTTTAATGACTTTAAAAGGGGCCAGGTCTTCATTTAGCCATGACATCAAGCTACACAGAGTGTCAACAGTGTAGCTATTGCTGAGAATCCGGACAGGCCTACCCCCTCTAGTTCCAGCTATGCTCGGGTTGTCCAGCCTGCGCATCTCATACATCATACACATGAGGAGGAGGATTCTTCAAATATAGCTCATAATGTTCCATTAACTGTTGAACTGACTGATACACCCCCTCCCAATCAGGAAGCCTTTAATGTTCGCCCTTTTACACATCCAACGGGCACGATCCCGAAGAATACTACCACAATGACTTCTTCTACTGGCGCTTTTTTACCGTACCTAAAGAAGCAGGTGAACCAATACAACAGAGGGAGATCTCGCAGCAGAGACTCCCGAAAAAGAAAGAATTCGGGGGAACAATACCCTCTGAACAGACGAAAGAAAAATTGACACATGATATTTTGTTTAATCTTTCTAGTGTTTCTTTGGATCCTCACAGTATTAGTGTCCTGAATAGAGGTCTTAATTTCATACCAGCTGTGAATGCTAAATTAACAGAAACTTTGATAGATCTGAGAATGTTCTGTAGGAATTTAAGTTTAAAGTTATTCTTTAAGATTGAAGTGTCTGATAGAGATGATATCCCAGGTAAACTATGCTATAAGACTAACAGTACATTTACACCTCCCATGCTTCCACATGTAGAATGCTTTTTAAAAGCGTGTGAGCACCAGTATTACAAAATGTTCCATAATAAAGACAAGGCTGGGAGATATTTCAATCTTACCCCCCTTGAATTTCACAGCCTAAATTATCTTAAGCAAGATTCTAGGGTAGTAATAAAACCGGCTGATAAGGGAGGAGGGATAGTTGTGCTAGATACTGATGAGTACCTAAGAGGTATGACAGCCTTACTTGCTGAGGAAGAAACTTATACAATCATTACTCACAGGGAGGTAGTGCAAGTTATAAACAGGGTGCATGATACCATCTATGACTTAGTCATATGTCGTCAGGTCAGTCAAGAAGTCTACAATTTTCTATACATAGAATTTCCTGTTATACCCATCATCAAGGGCCTCCCCAAAATACATAAGGAGGTCTCACCGATACCATATAGACCTATAGTATCAGGTGACAACTGGGTCACAGCTCATATATCTAAATTCGTTGAGGACATGCTGCGACCAATTGTGAATCAATATCCCACCATATTAAGAGACACATATGATCTCTTAGATACCATCAAGGACATCAAGTTAGATATGAGTAAGCAACATACATTTATTACTTTGGATGTCAAGAGCCTATTTACATCAATAGCTAACACTGAAGGGATGGATAGCATCCGACAGCTCTTGAGTAAAGAGACTTCATTTAGTAATGATAGGAACATCTTGATAAGTCAACCACTTGAACTCATCCTTTATAATAATGTGTTTTTGTTTGGTGACAGGTATTATCTACAGAAATGGGGGGTGGCCATGGGCACCCCCTGTGCTAATACCTATGCTAACTTGGTGGTCCTGTGGTGGGAGAAGCAGTTTCTTTTTCCTCATGAGAAATTCAGATACATTAAATTGTATAGGCGTTTTGTGGATGATATCATTATCATATGGGAAGGGAATACATCTACCTTTGAAGGTTTCCTTAGTCATCTAGAAACTACCACCAGTTTCTTAAGATTTACCCTTGAGTCATCCACTACTCTAATCAACTTTTTAGATGTGACACTTAGTTTTACAACTGAAGGGGGTATTATTTCATCTCTGTATAGGAAACCTTTGTGGCGTAATTCACTACTGACCTTTGACAGCATGCACCCCAGGCATGTGTTTCAGGGAATAATTAAAAGCCAATTCTTAAGAATTATGAAACTCTGTAGTAGAGAAGTTGATATTATGAGAGAGGCTTCGATATTAGAAAACTTATTTATCAACAGAGGCTATGATCCTGCAATGGTTGAACATATTAAGTATAGAACTTTGGGGGACATATTATATATGGAATCCCATGAACTTATACCAACAACTCAGGTGATCAGGAATTATAGAAAGGCCAATTCTACCCATAAGAATTTGGTTAAATATGTTATCACCTATACCAGCGATATTAATAAGATACAGCAGGTTATCCGTGATAATTGGCACATATTGACCACAGATTCTATGACCAACAGGTTCATAGGTGAGAATCCAGTGTTCCTCTATAAGAATAGTAAGAACTTAAAACGGATCCTTTGCGCAGATACACACATCACAATGGAAGGACAGAAAGTGACTTCGGTCATTTCACATAAGCAAGGTACCTTTCCTTGTTATGGATGCAATAGATGCAAGTATATTACAAAAGAACAGCCCTTTGAACATCCAACCATGAATTTTACTTTTACACCACATTTCTTTGCTAACTGTAATTCTAATAATGTTATATATCTTGCCACTTGTATTAGATGTACAGCGTTCTATGTAGGCCTAACTAAAAGAAAACTACATGAACGCATTTATAATCATCTATATGACATCAGAAAGAGGGTGGAGACAAATGCACTAGCAAAGCATGTTATTGAGTATCCGTCACATTCATTTACCTTCAGGGTCCTGCAAATAGTGAATGACAGCAATAGAGAAGGTAACAAGGAAAACAATCTGGCCACCACTGAATTACACTGGATTTTGAAACTGGGAGCTCACTTAGCACCAGGAATTAATAGTTCTATATCTATGAAACCAGTACTATTATCACGTTAATAGTCCCTAGTATCAATCCTCAGTTCTTTACAGAAAGCAATATATATACATCTTTATTATTAGTTCTGAATCTATGCCCAGACCAGATTTCACTAACATATTTATGGGCTGTTTATATATTCATATTTTTTACATATTTACATTCTTTATTTTATTCTATGTTTATATGTATTTATTTTTCACTTAGTCTTTCAGTTGTGCTTTACACATTCATTCTTTATATTCATGTGTTAATGAAATATGCAATATATATAATTACTTTTCTACATATGTTTTTTGTTTTTCATCTCAGGATCTTCGATCTTGAAGTCCACAGATCAGGTATACATAACTGAGATTAGAACTTCTGCTTTATTTAGACATAGCTAAGATCAGTGTCTTTGCTTATCATGACTGATAATAGGTGACTATAAGGACCCTTGATTCATGTCCTAATAAGCAGATATGTGTCAGATTTATGATTGATTTTCCAGTGAACATTGGTTGTCAGGCACTCATGAATACATTGAGTGACCATAGTCCAATGATAGCATACGAGGGTGCATATAGAGTGAATATAATTATTGTTATTTATATTTTCTCATCCTTTATATGTTATTCTATATTATATAGCTCACATTGCATAACCCATTATATATATTGTTCATACATGATTTTAAAAAAATTTTTTATGTGCACAAACAATGCCTGTTTGAAAGATTCTGTGTTCATTGTGGTATGAAATATAGGTATAACCCGAAAGGATGGGCCAATGTGTCAGTCGAGTTATATATGGCTATTTGTGACTACATATAAGTTTCTTATGGACTGAACACTATTGTTGTTTTTATTTATTTATTCATTTATTGCATATATTATATTTTTTTGGCATTCATATATATATTTCTTATATATATATTTTTTATATATTTTTTGTATTTAATACTTGAGTGTTATGCATATGAATAGTGCCTGTCTGGAAGCTTTGTGTTTATCGTGGAACGAGGTGTGGTTCTCATTGAATGGATGAACCAGTGTCGCTGTTTTGGTTTTGTGTCTATTAGCGATTGATTTCATTGGCGATGACTTTTTGGCATGATCATGTATTATTCAGAACCTAGTTCCTGAATTGGGTTTTTGGCTTGATGTTAATGCTAGCCAGGTATTGTTTTATATAATGAAGCTTAATACAAAATCAGCTTGTTCTATATAAACAGTATGATTGAATGCCTATACTCTACATCTACGTGCTTACGCATGTCTCTTGTATCCACGCCCTTCTGTGTGGGGGTGGTTGCGGTGGAATGTTTCTGTAGTACTTTTTGTAGTACTTTGCTTAGTGTTTGGATGTTTGGGCATGCGACTATGTATCCACAGCCCGACTCACAGTTCCGTTCCTGTTGGAACAGATGTTGCGGTATGGGATGGAATGGACGAGTGAATGTGATCGTTTTGATAAGTGCATTCTTTGTATTTGGGCGCGTTGAGAATGGTGATTTTGCGTGGATGTGTTTTTGATGTGGATATGTTTGTGATGGGATGGTCTTTCAGCATTCTAGTATGGAAGTGATCGGGTTCATGACTGATTGTTTGTGGTCGGATGGATGGCTCCGCTTTTACTCGAGTAATGACTGTGGGCTGAAGTGTAATGAACATAAGAATGTGAGTGATTTGATTACTACGTCTTCAATGCTTGGATTTACCAAGTATAGCGTTCTTGTTTAAATACACCACTCATGAGGATAGTTCTTTGAACATAACTATAAGGTTGATGTGCCCTATCTTAAATTGGGTTTAATAATGTGGTTCATAAGCAAATGATTTGGATAAGGAACACTTGATGGTTTTAAACTTTATATTTTGATGTATACATGTGAATTCAGGTTTATGTACCTATTTATGTTTTTCACATTGTTGTTTTTAATGTTGATGTGCTTTTAGTACAATAGTTGCTTAGCAACATGCATATGACTTGATTTATCGACTAATTGGCATACTAATTGATGTCTTTTCCCGCCTTTGGCACTATAAATGTTTAAGCTTATGCAGTATACTAATGAAATCTGATGAAGCGTGGTTTTAACCGCGTGAAAGCGCTTATTCTTTGTTTGTTTCTAATAAAAGATTGCTCAATTTTTTGACGGAGTAGCATCTTTTCATTCCAATGAAGGAATAGTACTTTTATGTGGAGTTTATGGACTATTTCGGCTGTTTAATCTGGTGGATACCTTTGTTTTAGCTATTCGAGCTACAGGAATTTCCAGCTGATTGATCCTGGTGGTTGGTTCACAGCTTCTTTTTGATTACTGTGTTTCCGTTTTGGTGAGTGAACCATTCAACGAGTTTTACCGGCTTTTTACATTGTTTTGGAATCACATAAATGTAATGGTCATTCTTCAACAGATACTGTTCCCCCAAGTGACCTTGTAATTGCCATTTGCTTTCATACATTTCCTGCCATCAAAAAAATGATAACCACATTCTCTGTACTCCTTATATCTCATTGAGAAGAGAATGAAAAACACACAGTAATGCATTTCCACTTGCTGCTATAGCGCAAATTACCCCAAATAAGTAAATTGATATATACTTACATACATACATACATACATACATACATATATACATAAATATATACATACAATACATACATACAAGAGTACAGTGTATGGGTTGGGCAGTGTGCATTGTTACTACTGTCCTCAGCCCTATCTAGTTTTCTGCCAGAAAAAAAGAAAAGCTCATTAAATTACAGTAATGAACTTCAGCTTTCAGACACTAAACGCTGTCCCCACACTCCTCCCACCATGCGCCAGCAATGATCACTTTAATGCGATCAGCCTTAGCTTGCCATTTGCTTTCATCAACTAATTAACTCTTATAACTCTTAACTTTGCATATTCGTAAATTGGAGCACTATGTCACACAAAGCATGGAACAAGCAAACAAAATGTGGAACACAGGAGCACTTAAAACTTCAACTAAGAAGTTTACAACATGGTTAATGACAGTTTCTTCATAATTAGTAAAATGTTGATTTGATGAGAAAAATTGTTTTAAAAAATCACAGCAATGAAAGTGTGCATGAGCTCTTCATTGTGAAACATTGACTAGTGGACAAGTGTCATTGGACAGTACCCAATCTGTACCTCAACCTGGTAGTGCCCATGCAACCCATGACAAGCACAGGTCACATTGCCATGGCCGGACACCGTGAGCTGTAAATCCTGGTCTGTACAGTCTGGAGCTGTCAATAATACCTGTGTAGGCCAGACACATGGCAGAACTGTGTGCACACATACATGCACACATCAGAAACATCTGTAGGGCACCACAACACTCACATGCATAACAACCACACATGGCCAATTAGATCACAGGCCCTAACCCACACACATGATGCCATCCACTGGTGCAGCCTAGGCCCCTGGCAAACATTATCACCCTGTGCAGATGATGATGCCTGTGCCGCATCCCTGTCATCCACACCATCGGTGCAGGGACATGCTCATATGGTCTGATGCACAGCGTGAACAGAATAGGGAGACAAGTGTATATTACAATTGTTGTGTACTGTTGACATGCAGCAGGCATACCATGTAGTACAGGTTTAGAATGCAATGTTTTCTGTTCATAGTATATGTCTTGGTAACAACAGTAACAGCATGTTGGTAATGATGCCCTGCTTCCCTCCTTCAGGTCTAATTGCATGTGCCATTGAGTACCAGTGTTTGCAGTTTCCCATGTGTAAATGTGGACTACTCACAGGCATGTATAGCAATACCAGCATGCTATACGTAGCTTCAACCTTACTGTTAGAAAGGCTGAAATTCCAAAGATGTCTACACATCTACTGATCCAGGAGCATGTTAGTTGTGTACTAAGCTACAGTGGCTTGAGATGTGACATCCATACTGAGTGACATCACAGTTACAGTTACATGGTGCGGGGAGTTTACATAGCGGTCTAGCTGATGTCAAGGGTAGAGGCCAATTGATAGCATGAGGCCACACTGTGTAGCAGTAATACACATTCACATTACAGGATGAGAACACACAACTGCACACACACACACACACACACACACACACACACACACACACACACACACACACACACACACACACAGGTATTCGCACACATGTATTCAGACACAGTAACACGCCCACATTCACGGGGTCAACGACACTGTAACACACACACACACTTGATAGTGTTGAGTAGTGTTGAGGTGAGGACCCCTGCCTATGTGGTAATCACCATGACAGTACTGTGCACCCACATGACGCGACACAGAGAATGAACATGTACAGGTAGTCAGTAATGCCTAAGATCAACAGCATCAACAGGGTAGTAGATTGCATCACCTGGAGGGGTTAGGGGTCCTATCTGTTCACTATCTTAGCATACATCCTCACTCCATGGACCAGACAGCCATACATACATACACACACACACACACTGTGGAGTCCACAATTGAATGCACCTATGTCATGCACATACAGATAGCTCACATGTGTGTGATACACACACCACCTCTGCCTATGTCTTGCTTTCTACACTGCAGTATGTACAGATCTCTACAACAGTGTACAGGGGTGTGTAACAATTGGGATGTATTCCCCACCATACTTGGCATATATGGACACACAAGCAAACACACATGGCAGTACTGTGAATCAAACACCTGCTATCTTATGATATGTATCAGTATTGCCCGCATTACAATGTGTACCAATGCTACCTTTGGCAATTGTGCTGCGATATGCACACGGGAGGTCTTAAGTGTTGCAGGTGTCAAGTGATTTACAGTCAGTGACAACCTGACTGCTGTGTAGGTTCCCTTCAATTAACAGAAACATAGCTTAGTGTTTGCACATGTTATGGTAGGATGGCTTGTGACACACCTGTGAGCTGTCTTCAGCAAACATTCATCTGCAAAGTTGGTCCACCACTTCATGTACACACATTCATCCATACCTGATGTACATCTTACCATACTGTCAGTATTTCACCATATACAGGTGTCAGTGATGGGGCTGCATTGCAACTGCATGTTGTAGTAAGACACAGATCAACTGCAAACATCAGCTACTGCACATGCATGGTAGCTGAATGCACACCACTACATGTACATGTGAGTAGTTCCTACATTCCTGTCATTTAGCCATGTTTGTAGGCATTGCAATTGGTGGACATGTGTGATGACATACATGACACATGGACTGTTGTATGATATGATAGTTGTCATGGGTAACCAGTACAGAGGGAATGTTAACTCAGTCAACATTGCTGTCACACCTTATGTACTGTTAGCTTTCAACAGCCATGGACCTACCTTCCATGTGCATGTGTGTAATTGCTGTAGCCACCTGTCTGCACCTAGGACAGCAACAGCTATGCTATGTACATATGTGTTGTATGTGTGTGGGGCATGTACATATCCACGGCAGGTACATGTATGTCATATCCAAACATGAGTGTTTTTTCTGGTGTACAGCAACAGTTATCTGTTACAGCTGTATATGACCCAGGGCCCCTGTTATGTGTACAGTTGACCTGGTTATGAACAGTGGTATCATTGCATTGCATAACACATGATGGAACTGTGTCAGTACATGGGTAGTCTGCACAGTTGCTGTAGAGCTAGGTACAGTCCACTGGTCATGGGTAACATGGTGTTGTACTAATGTATGTTCTGCCACATGTATGGATGTGTGTTGCTGGTCCAGGGACATGGTGATGTCTGGGGGCTACATCCTAGAATGTGGCTTTTGACACTGTGATCTGCACCTGACATATCTGTGATGGCTTTTGAGGGTGTACTGGTCAGTACATGTGAGTGGCCTTAATGTATGTGGGGACACCACCACCTGGAGCGGTCCGTAATAGTGTTATGGCCCACATGTCTGTATCTGAGGTATATGGTGGTAGTGCTATTGTGCACAACTGAGCCTTCAGCCAGGTGTTCTTCACTGCACAGATGTCAGTATTCCCCATTACTGGATCTAGATGGCAGCTGTGATTACGAACACTACACATCTAGCACTGTTTAGCATACACATACAATGCAGTTGTCCTCTAGGTGTCAGGGTGTTAACCTGGTCTCAGGACATTCATCTATGAATGGTACTATATAGGTGAAGTAGCCACTCCTGGCAGGACATCACCACGGGAGGTATTAGTGTGCCAGGTTTAGAATGGTACATCTAAGGTGATGGACAGCAGCAGACATTGTGTAGAAGACCATTGTCAGATATATGTAGTGCAGCATTCATGCTGACAATGACAACTATCGACACACTGTGCCCTTCCATGTTTAGAATCAGAGTGCATACAAAATAGCCCTTTGCTACTAAGTGTGTGAGCATGCCCTGTATGCCGTTGTGTAGATGGACACATAGTGCATTCCAAACGGACGTGTGCTACTGTGTGCGCATGCCCAGTGATACCTTGTGTTGATTATGTGCCTCTATGTGTATGGGCATGGCCATTGTAATCCTGTATAGCGATAGTGGTCATCCAGGCAACAGATGGCCATACCCCACTTCAGGATGGATTCCTAGATTGAACACACTGGTTCACAGGTATGTACATCGTAACTGCCAGCATCCATGTCGAAGTCCGCATTCCTAGAAGCTCATATTGACTGTCTTGAAAGGTGTAGTGTCTGTGGCGCATCTCGTATCTATGTAGTGTTGTAATAGTGGTCCATAGATAGGCAGTTGTCCTGATCACACCACTGGTGTGTGTTTGTCTCTGTCTGCCTGGGGACAGTAATATGCTTTTAGACTGCTCACACTCCATACAATCCCTATCGGCGTCTTTTCCATTGCTGATGATGTCACCCACCTAGAAGTATGCCTCTAGGAGCGCTGTGATCCAGGAATCTCAGTAGCGCACTTTGTCACTGCGTAATGCTGTAGTGTGATAAGTTAGTTAGGTCTATGTTTTAATCCCAGCCATGCCAATTGTGTGTGTGCATGTTTCCATCTGCCTGGGGAAAGAGTAATGCTTTTAGACTGCTCACTCTCCATACAATCCCTATCGGCGTCTTTTCCATTGCTGATGATGTCCTCGACCTAGAAGTATGCCTCTGGGAGTGCTGTGATCCAGTGATCTGGGTAGCGTGTTCTGTAACTGTGTAATGCTGTAGTGTGATAAGATAGTTAGGTCTATGTTCTAATCCCAGCCATGCCAATTGTGTGTGTGTGTTTCCATCTGCCTGGGGACAGAGGAATGCTTTAAGACTGCTCACACTCCATACAATCCCTATCGGCATCTTTTCCATTGCTGATGATGTCACCCACCTAGAAGTATGCCTCTGGGAGTGTTGTGTCCCAGTAATCTCGGTAGCACGTTCTGTAACTGCGTAATGCAGTAGTGTGATACAATAAAAAGGTAGGTGCTCTATTCCAAGGCATGACAGGTATGTGTGTTTGGCAGTCATATCCTATGTGTTGGTATCTGTGAGTAGCTAGCTCCAGGATGTGTTGAGTGTGTTTTGTTGTTTTCCTATATAGTGTCCATAAATGTCACAATCACCCAAGAGACTGGGTTGGCAAGACATACACATACATTTGCCAATAGGTCTGGTGAGTAAATGTCACCATCCCTAATCTTACCCTTAATACAGTCTGATCCATGTGATGCAACAAAACACACTTGCCTTGATAGTAACACCAGTACATAATGCAAGAGGCACATGTGGTTTCCTTTTCATTCTTGTCTAATGCTTTGGTGTCATGTGGTCTGCTGTTGTGATATATATTCTATATCTACGTATGTGTGTATATGTATATGTGTGTGTGTGTGTGTATATATATATATATATATATATATATATATATATAGATATATATATATAGATATATATATATATATATATATATATATATATATATATATATATATATAGATACACACACACACACATATATATATATATATATATATATATATATATATATATATATTTATATATATATATATATATATATATATATATATATATATATATATAGAGAGAGAGAGAGAGAGAGAGAGAGACATTAACACACATAAATCTACCTGATGGAATACATGTCCATCAGGGCGGCGCAGTGGTGCAGCGGTTAATGCTGTCACCTCACAGCAAGAGGTTCTCTGGTTCGATTCACGGCTGGGGTGCCTTCTGTGTGGAGTTTGCATGTTCTCCATGCGTTCGCGTGGGTTTCCTCTGGGTACTCCGGTTTTCTCCCATATTCTAAAGACATACTTCTGGAGCATTTCTCCCCGGGCCTCCTCTGAAAACAGGATCTATGGAACCTAGTCGGACTTTCCCGGTCAACAAATGTAAAATAAAAAAAATAAATAAAAAATGACCTATACTGTTGAATGCCTGTGCTGGATGATCTGTACGTGATCACCTCGGGTGTGTGTATATCTGCCATGGCTTAGTGGTAAAGCACATCGTCTGTGGTGTGCAGGGTACTGGGTTTGAGTCATGTCGAGACCGGTTATTTTGTTGCTGGGAAGAGCAAGGGACATCGAATGCAGTGATAGTGAGGCGCTTTTAACCAGTTGTGTGCGGATCTGCGCGACAGTAAGCAGTGGTTATTATTTTGGAGGCTCAGTATGGGTCATGTAACTATGCATTAGAAGACAATACTATGCAAATGAGGTTGAGAATAGTGAATCCCGTTTATCCCCAGGGTGTGATGCAGATCCTAAGAGTGTATGTGTATAGATAGTCGGGTGCAGGACTCAAATATAGATGAAAGCATGGGGAGGGGTGTCAGGCATACTGTACTTACATTGGAGCCCTGTGTTTTGGGATTGCTCCTGCCTTAGCATGCCTAAGCTAGGGGCGTGTCTATACCTGCCTAGTGCAATTGGGAGGGACAACAGCAGTAGGAGAGTAGTCAAGGTGAACAAGCTCCACAAACAGCTGATAATTAGCACAATCAGGAGATTACTGGCATAGCCCGGCCCAGAACACTACGATAAAATGAGCAAACAGCATACATATGGGTGTTTTCCACACTCTACACCACCAGTGTATACATGCGGGGACATTTTTTGAAACAATCCAACCAAATGAAAAGGGCTGCAGCAGGCAACATAGACCAACATGTGCAGGAGTCTGAGGGTGGTGAAGATGTGAATGCTGCCGAACAACCCTCAGTGAGGAGACAGATAAGACTTTACAGACCCAGGGTAACCTACCAGGGGCTACATGAGCTGGAGATAGTGGAGCGCTATGGGGTGGACAAAGACCTCCTACAGAAGATTGTTGAGCTGTGCCGGCCACACCTAACACATTGAACAGGCCGAGGGACATCCATCCCAGTGGATACCAAGGTATGTGTAGGCCTAGGTATACTAGCCACAGGTACCTCCCAAAGCACAACTGGGAATATCATGGGGATCTCACAGGCATCTGCATCCAGAGTATTGCACCAGTTCCAAGATGCCATGTCACCACATGCCAGTGAGCACGTACATGACCTCAACACATGTGAGGTGTTGACCAGCAATATGCGTCTCTTCCACCAAATGGCAGACTACCCTGGGGTAGTGGGTGCTATAGCCTGCATGCACGTATGCATCAAAGCACCACCCAGTGAGCGGGATAGGGCCTACATTAACCGCGGAGGCATCCCCTCCATCAACTGCCAGGTCGTATACGATGCCCAGAGCATTATACTGAATGTGTGTGCTGGCTGCCCTGGAAGCTATGACGATTCCAATATATGGCATCTGACGCAGCTGTACCACACCTTTGCCAATATGGACATCCCCTACAGTCACCTAGTGGGGGATGCTGGGTAACCACTGGAGCCGTGGCTGATGACACCCATCAGCAATGCACACACACCTGAACAACTACACCATAATGAGGCACATGCACAGGCATGACATATAATTGTGCATGTGTTTGGGATGCTCAGGTCACGGTTCTGGTGTCTGGACACATCTGGTGGAGCCTTGCAGTATTCACCAGCTATATGCACCCAAATTGTTATGGTATGTGCTATGCTACACAATATGATCCTGCGGAAACAGTTGCAGCAGGAACAGCATGGGGCAGGGTCACACAGCCCCCCACCAATGCCAAGGTCTGTACAGGCACAGTGTGACTCGGAGGAGGAACTACCTGAGCTGGACCCAGTAGGGGGAAGGAGGCGTGCCCAGTATGACCTGCCCTTGGCAAAGAGGCAACACATAGCATATGCACTGACACAGTAGGTACCTAGAAAATTCAC
This sequence comes from Protopterus annectens, assembly GCF_019279795.1. Taxonomy (NCBI): domain Eukaryota; kingdom Metazoa; phylum Chordata; order Ceratodontiformes; family Protopteridae; genus Protopterus; species Protopterus annectens. The sequence continues at coordinate 1,040,985,959 of NC_056730.1, read as the reverse complement.
CCTCTCTGACTCGCACAGACAGTAAAATGGATGCCAAACATGACACTACCTGTGCTCAGCCATGTATAGGATGTGCACTGTGTGCATCCAACATAGGCAGCCCTCCAGCACCATTCTCAGGTCTGACACACCCTCAAGGTAAGTCAAGCAACCTACCAATTGGCAGTTGTATTAGAATGTGTTTTTACCTGTATTTATGGTATGGATGTGAGCATGCAAGGGAATTTGGTAGCCGAATGTTAGGGCAGTGGACAGTACACATCCATAGTGGCACCATGACATCTGTAGCACATACCGGGGTCACAATAGTAGCCAGTAGTACACAGCATGTCCTAACCCACTGCAGGTTATGGACTGAACATAATGTGGGTACATATAGCCCACACAAGTCTCAACTAGCTGGACAGGTGTAGACCAGTACAGACAAATGCTGTACAATGGCCTCAGAATATGCCCAATGGATGACCCCACCCCCCACAGACACACACAGACAGACTACAGCAGGCCAGGCAGTTGGATGTAGATTGTGAAGGCTAGCACATCTGAAACCAATATGTTGGTAATTAAAGCTAGGTCTGAAGTACACTGGTATGCCTCTAGCCAGCACATTAGGTAGGTTCACACACTGAAATGGAGTACCTGACATACTAGTACAGTAGTAGCAAAAGTGTACAACTGTCAGCTGTGCCCCCCTTCCAACGTACAGATGTAACAGTCATGTGCACCCCCCCCAGTGCTGTGTAGGAATGTGGATACCGTTGGATGTCCCCCCACGCTGTACAGAAATGTAGCAACAGTCAATGCCACATGACCAATGGATACCCTGCAGACACAGCATGCCACCTGTCAGTGTACAATGCATGGGTCGGCACCACAGTACTGACTACCTGGACATGTAACAGATACGATCCAGTTGACCATACTGTGCATGCTCAAACACATGAACGTATGACGGTAATGTCAGACGACAACATATGTAATGGTGATACTGGGCATGCTCACACACTTAAACACATGATGGCCAGGTCTGCAAACACCAGTGGTCCGGACATATCTGCCAGTACATTGCTATACTGTTGGATGACTGTGCTGTATGGTATGTGTGTGGTACTGTCTATTGTCTGTATATATGCCATGATGTATTGGCAATTCAGATTAGCTGTGTGCACAGGGTGCTGCTACCAATACTTGCAAAGGATGGTTCTTTGTTTGCGGCCAGAACAAGGCCATTGGATACGGAGTGGGTAAGGCACATTGCAGCAGTTGGGAGCGGTTGTGCATGGGTTTGCGTGGTGTTAAGCACTGCTGACCTCTGGTTACAGCTTCTTATACTTGTTTAGACTCCACATTTCTTAAACAGTGCAATACTCGCATACTGGTAGCCAAACACGCTTACACCCACTCGCTCCCTCACTTGGATGTGCACTGACATTGGTGCTTGCATTTGTCACTCACACTGGGTGGGCACGATCCCTTGTGATGCCTATTACATCAGACTACATGATTACAGTATCGGGTATGGCTGACCATTAGGCGACGGCATGGTGTTCGACTGAATGGAATCGGCGGCCTGTCCAGGGAGTTAATCATATTATATGCATGTTCCTTATACAATCTGCTCCCATCTGGCTGATACATGGGAACCGATACTCTGCAATGCAGACAAGTAAATGTGATTTGGGAACCACATCTCTCTGCCGGGTCATGCTACCGCATACCTATTGTAGGTTTTCCACCTTTTAAAATGGCCGAAGTGAGACTTTAGGATTAACACCTTTCCCACTTTGTGTGAGACAGTCCCTCATTAGGCATATGTGTCATGCAAGAATAATCTAGGCATAGAAAATGTCCTGATTACAGGACAATATTATATTCTACGTTTCTCTAATAGTTGCATGTAACGGTTATTGTATAAATGACACTTCTATATGTTATGTGAAGTAGCATAAGCAACTTGACTGCTGCTAGACTAAGCTTTGATTTGTGCTAATACATATATTTCTGTACTATGCATGGCTGTAGGTATGTTCAGACCTGGTACGTCTGACATTTTTACAGAGCAGATCCCACATTGGCCATTTGGAAAGGTGGCAGCCCTATAGGACCTATATGTAGAGATGTCAGATTTGGCAAGGCAACACAAACCCACAGCCAGTAGAAAATTGACAACTTCACCGGTTTGCATAAGTAAAGGTTATTCTTGTAGCATTATAGTTGCTAATACTGTTTCCTATAACATCTAGGTGTTTCAGATACAACAAAATCATTTTATGCAACCACTACAGACAATATATGGATTATTTGCCCGAAATCACAGGCCATGTGCCATAATAACATTCATTTTGCAGGACACAATTGCCCAGAGGGGAGTGTCCCTCACAAAGGCAAACAGGTGGTAACTCCAAACTATTAAGCTATCATTTACCTAATGTGGTCAGCGGAATATGCGCTTTCCGTCACTAGCAGATCTCACATATGAATGGGGGAGAATGAACACTGTATCAGGGACACTGCATAACACCCTCAGGGACACATTTAGATGATTGGTTCTATTAACCTGACACATTGACAGTCACAGGGCATATGTATGCATTCACATTTGTCGAGGTACATGCTGTTTATGACTCATACATGTTGTCATTAGTCATTACGTGTATTCCGCCACTTGTCCACCTAATATCACTAGTTCTGGAAGGGTTTAGTTAAGACTGTGTTAGATTCTGATTCGTAATCACAGACATCCATGATAATCGGGTACAGGGCACAGATATATTCCCTATGTGTTCCCCAAATGGTTTATGGACTATCCAGTAGATATGCTCTTCAGGTTTGGGAGGTATGAGCGTCTGCAGTGCCCACATAGGAATATTAATTACTTCCCCTGGGCAGGCCTAATACATCTCTGCCAAACAACACCTGCACACTTAGGCCCATTATTTTATACCCATGATTCACCTGCCTGACACCCCTCTACAGCACTCATGACTCATACTTACTGTGAGCGCAGCTGGGGTATGAACACACCCCTACACAATGCCCACTCTCCCCATCTCGGGACACGTCATACGTTTTGTCAACCCATGTATTATTACACTTGCACAACCTACTGTTCCGTGTACAGCTACATCCTGCTCGCGTCGATCACCACAGGTTTGCATGTATGGTGAATTTTTGGTGTCCTGCAAGGGACCCCGTTATCCATGTTTAAAGTGTAGACCTTGCAGATCTCTCCCACTGGTACTTTCCTGCCGGTGGTCTGGAAAGCAGCGGTGTATTTACCTTTATTGCGTGTCTGTATGTCTGACCGGCCTAGCTGGGGAGGTGTGGGAGGTAAACGTTTGTTTATTGGACCTTCCACTAACATATGCCCGGTCTGAACACATGTTACCCGTAACTGCTGTAACGTAACCTAGTTATGTACATGTGTATATCTACAGTAACATATATATATATATATATATATATATATATATATATATATATATATATATATATCTTTATATATATTTTTTTTGTGTGTGTGTGTGTATATGTGTATACATCTATATATGTTGTATAGATATATATATATATATATATATATATATATATATATATATATATATATATATATATATATATATATACACATCTGTGTGTCCGTTGACCAATACATTTCCTGGCCATATGCACTTACACATGCGTCTTGGGTTTTATATCTGCTTCAACAGCATACTATTACCTTAGTCATTATGATGCTGACACTTCACTCCGGTTAACTTGTAATCGGTATTTAGCACGTTATACAGCAGACATATGTCATAATATGTTCATATACGGAGTACCGATGGTAATTGTGATGTGATACAGTGTCATTTGACCTGTTCCTCATCTGCACAGCCTATTGTTCCTGCTACTGTATTTGTTTGTCTGTGCACATTCATATTATTTATGTCAATAAATGGAGTGCATGTGTTACAGAGAATGTACTTCAACATATTGATGTCTGCATGTGCGTATGCATATATACCTATTATGTACTAGCTGACCTACACGGGCCGGTCCATTGGAACTGGCACAACCAGCCCTGGCACTCCTGGATCCATAATCGCATAGCCATAGTTTCTCCAACCCACCCGTGTTGAGTTTCCAAGCGTAACAGCCATTATCCACCTGATATTGCGGCCATGACACACCTTTAAACATTGCCCTCTCCAGAGCATTTGGGGCCCTACACACATGTTGTACCAACTCGTGTATTTACAGGGTCTCCCGCCATTTATATTTGCACATACGTGTCTTTCCTGGTGTTATGGATTACAGCCATTTGCGGGTTACAAGTGTAGGTGGTCACAACATGAACTACATTCCGTCTGTGTGTAATGTTGACGTAGCAGTTCAACGATATTATGCCCACTGGTATAACCCTGCCTCTGGTGTGAATAGCAGTGCTCTGCTCACTCTTGGGCAGCTTTATCTGACATACGCTGCAAGCACTATATAATACCTTAGTTGCTCTAGATTCCCTTCACAACCCTTGGTATGCTTTATTATTACGGCGTTCATTCTTACAATATATATATATATATATATATATATATATATATATATATATGTATATATATATATATATATATATATATACATAGATATATATATATATATATATATATATATATAAATATTTATTTTATATCTGTGGATATATATCTATACACACATATATATATATATATGTATATAAGTTACATCTGTACATAAAAACATACATTTGCTATGCTGGGAGCTGCTTACACCCACGCAGGCGCACTCGCATATGCTTGCTGTGAGTTACATATATTTACTGCCACTTCTTTGTGCTTACGTGTACCTTATTCATTATGACAGTACCACTTTGATTGAAGGAATCCGGTTAATGGCCCCGTGCGAAACACACATTTACCTTTACATGTTTAAATGTTGGCTTTACAGCACAGAGACATTCATTCCACAAGAAAATAATACATGCTATAGTCGTACTTGAACCGGGAATGCCTTTACGTTAGGCGGATGCTCTAACCACTGCACTATTGGTGTTCTGCTTCATTTACATGTATACCCATGGTTCATAGCTACCCTAACTGCACAGCAGGCATCCATTCTCCTGCTGGGAAAACCACAGTACTACACATGCAACATTCCCTATTCCCTACTGCTCTGGACCTGTGCTGCATGTTTACTCACTCCAATGATATTCAGAACTCCAAAGCTTATAGTCCTGGCACATACGTGTGTTTGATTGTCAGGGTGTTCAAGTGGTCATCCGGGAAAAGGCTTGTCTGACTGGACATTGGAACTGCCCTGTACCCGTTTAAAAGTCAGACTTAGCACATGGACAGAGTGGGTCCCAATTTTAACATTCTACCTGTGTTTACAGACACAGGGGTTTGGACACCTCTGACCAGATTATTATGTTGGCACTACATAATACAGGGTGGGGGGTGGTTCCACTGGTGTTTTCCTTCACATTCGTTACGAATGCTTTATTGTGACCATTTTCATTTATATATATATATATATATATATATATATATATATATATATATGTATATATATCTGTCTGTACATACACCTACATACCTATTTATATTTCCCATACAGTTGAATGTCCACCGTGCATCCCCGCTGCCTTTACCTCCCTATATCCGAAGGGTATTATTCTGGCCATCACTTATGACTTCACTACAGGTATTCAATAGTCTGGCAACAAATGTGACGGTTGGTGTACATGTGTGTATGGACCTCTCAAACTCTCAGGGACTAATTTCAACAGTGACAGGGACAAGGCAAGGACAAATCAGGGACAATCACGGACACTTTTACAATATTAGTACTATTAACTTGAAACGTGTTGACAGATTCAGAGCATACGTATTAATACTTATTTTCTGAAGTTAAAAGCGTCTATTACTCTTAATTATTGTCATTATTCATTTAAGTGTCATTCAACACCTTTCCTCCAAAGGTAATTGGTTTAAGGAGGGATTAAGAGGCTGGCCAGTCATTGTGCGAATACTCTGACTATTGGTAGGGTTGCCACATTTTCATATGTCCAGGATGGGATATATTCGGGACACACCAGATTTTTTAGGCCAACACATACCCACGGTCAGTTCAGGGTTTAGAACTTTAATTATTTTCCTAGATGAGAGCTTATTCCTGTAGCACTTTAGTTGCTTATTCTGTTTCTTGTAAGATTTATGTATTTTACATACAGAAATAACTGTTTTAATCAACTGTTACATGAAATATGGTACATAGTTATTGCCTACAATCACAGGACATTTGCCATTGTATCATTCTTGGTCAGGACACACCTACCCAAGCAGGGACTGTCCCTTACAAAGTGGGACAGGAGGTACCCTGCTTACATCAGTGCCTTAATCACCCTATATCCAACTGCCACTATGTGAATGTGTACAGTATATTTTCGCGATAATTCATGTGGGGAGACGTGCATCACGGGCAGGTGTTTGATCCCGGGTAGTAGGTTCTGCATGACCGGCTGGAGGCTGAGCAGTCTCGTGAACCACTACTGCACATACAACTTGTGTCCAGATGTCTACAGTACTGGACATTGTGTCGTGATACCAAGTCTGATGTTTACACAGGATACTTATCCCATGAGGGATACTCAAAAATTGAACAAGCCAATAACCTTCGATTTTTTTGGATTTACAAAAATGTGATAGGGTTTTACATGCAAGGGATACATAGTTTGCAATCCTGACACTTCCTAGTGTGACACTGCCTACTAGATATGAGTAGTGATCACTATGTGCAGATATGGCTGCGCCAAGCTAGTAGCCCGAGTATGGCTGGATTTGGTGGACTTTCAGGAATGGGGGGGGGGGGTTGTGTGCTGTAGAGGGGATGATGGGTATTCAATTATGCATCCAGGTGTGTTGTAGTTGGATGGCTCAGTTCCATCCAGACCATTATGTGGGTATGTGCTGGTGACATTTCTGTACATGTGTATCGCACATTTTAATATTCATATATTTGTGTGATTGTGTTCTACAGTATGGTCTGTCAGGTTGTATTGCGGATGTGTATGTTTGTTCTTTGTGTTTCTTTCTGATTCACCCACTGCTCCCTCATACACCTTCAGTTCCCCTATTGTGCATCCAACAGAGTGTCGCCTTTGCGGATTATTACATTACCCGTCCCCCCCACACCCATATTCCACACACTCCATCCCTCCCTTCTCTGGTTGATGGCCCATGGCACGGTCAAGGGAACACATTGCATACATTACATATCTCTGGTACCTGTATGGTTGTGAGGACTAACCTAGCATTTTTCACCTTCCACATGCTGTACATCATGCACATAGGTACACGCAAATACTTATCTTTCATGACATGGTAGGTACACTCGGATAATACCCATTCATCTTTGACACATCCTGACAAGAACGGCTTGGACCGCAAATGGGCAGATTTTGGCTGAATGCTTTGACCATTTGTAGGGTTGCCACCTTTTCTTATGGCCAGGATGGGATATATTCCAGACACAAATCAGATTTTACAGGACAACACATACCCACGGTCAGTACAACGGATAGTACTTTTGTTTTATGCCTACATGTAAGCTTATTGTTGTAGTTTAGATGCTTCTTCTGTTTCGTTTACTTGCTTATTCTATTTCGTGTAACATGTAGGTATGTTACATATGGAAATAACGACTGTATGTGACTATTACATGAGATGTGGGACATAATTATGTCATACGGTCACAGGATATTTTACATTTATAATGGTTTTGGTATGGACACAACTGCCCAGACGGGTACTGTCCCTCACAATGTGGGACAAGTGGTAACCCTAACCATTGGGCTAGACTTAGCTATTGGTGGTGCGCTAACATGATGCGTTTCGCTTCCACTTGGTATAACTATCAATACTGCATTAGAATACGGGCACACGGTTTTAAATATCATTTGTTCGAGGGATGGGGACTTGATATTCAGCTATGTGCATTTGTGTTTGCTTCTTAATTTTGTGTTCGCAAGAACTGTCTTGCATTCTTTGCATACGTTTCAGTATCCATGGGCACTGACAGGTGTGATTACTATTGCAGGCAGACTGTAATATTCAGCATTTTAGGTTGCACGTAAACAGCCGACATTTCCACGCCTCCATGTGGCGCTTCGACATGCCCCATGCATTCGCGCTCGTTTCCTATGCACGTGGATGTGGCGGCAGCACACCTTCATTAATATGCATATGGCGCTACTGCGCCATCTGCATGCTGCACAGTCGGCGCAAGCCTAACGCTGGCCTTGCACTGAGGTTCATGAATCCCGGGGATACACTTGTAATGAGCTTAATAAATCTTGCAAATATGGCTCAAGCACACTGTCTGAATAGCTTTTTAACAGTTCTTCATACTTGGAATTGATAGAATGAACCAAAATGTCCATCTCCCTTTGCGCAGCTGCTAATAGAAGCTTCAAATAATTGAAGCTAGCTTGCAAATTAAGTTTTTGCTATTCCAACAACAAGACATTGTCACCATTAGTGTGAGAGGGCACTTTGAGAACACGTAACCCTCTTGGTACTATGCGCTCAGTCAGACAAGCCACTAAATGAAACTTTTGATATTGGTTTCGTTTCAATTTATATAAATCTTTCTCCAGTTGAGGTTTCCTCTTTAAATTGATTAATTGGAGTTGTCATGTGATTTCATTAATTGTTTTAAAAAGGGTGTGTTTCTGATGTGTATTTTCATTACACCTGATGAAGCAACTTTGTGAAAGCGCTTGTGTTTGTTCTGTGCACTAGTAAAGTTTTTATACTGGAAGCAGCAGCAGCCGTGGTTGTGTCCTTACTGGTTTTTGTTCTTATGTATTTTGTTTCTTTGGACACATTTATTGGGTTGTTGGTGGTACTACTTCTGCAATTGCAATTATAATTGTAGTCTTACGTATTGCAAAGGTGATTCACATAGCCGTCCTTAGGCATAGGCCAACTAGGCGGTCACCTAGGGTGCCGCAGCAGTAGGGGTGCTTTTCCAGTATTTATTTGGTATAGGTAGACCAGGATGTGGGCACTGAATGGTGTGGTGGGGGCATCATAGAGCCCTTTTGCCTAGGGTACCAGTTGACCTAAGGCCACTCCTGAAGAACTGGAGGTGGGATCATTACAAAAGGGAAGGACCAATTACAGAGGAATAAATGGAATCTTTTCTTTATGGATATCCATTATGAAGCAGTAGAAGCTATTAAAAGAAATCTCAAACCACCATCTCTTTACTGAAGGTGACACCTGTATCTTCCAAAAGTCAAAAGAACCGGTTTAAAAAAAATCACCTTTCAACATCTAAACATTAGCTTACAAGTCCTAGAAATTAAATCTTAAGTACCTGCTGAAAAAAAAAATCATTTCTGTTGTATATCTGCTAAGTTACAAATTAACCTAACTAGAAGATTAAAAATATATCAAGCCTTGCACAGAGTTCCAGAGTTTATCAACCCTCCAGAAAGGGTCAAGAAGCAAAGGGAACAGTCAGACTCTTGAGATCTTTGATTTATCACAGGGCAACAACCTCAGAGACTTCTGGCACACTTATGGATTCTTGTATCATGTAGTCTTTCATTTCACTTGTTCAAGTTGGCATGAAACAAGTGATCACCCAAGATTAATCTGTTTTGGGGACTTTTGTCTCTTCCTCAAAGTTCTATGACCATTGGTAAATATATATATATATATATATATATATATATATATATATATATATATATATATATATACGTGTGTGTGTGTGTGTGTGTGTGTGTGTGTGTGTGTGTGTGTGTGTGCGCGTGTGTGTGTGTATGTATACATATATATATATATATATATATATATATATATATATATATATATATATATATATATATATATATATAAAATGTGTGTGTATGTGTATGTGCATGTGTGGTTGGCAGGGGCTTGTTCTACTTGATGGGGTACTGGAGATTTTGCCACCCAAAAAAAAATAAAACTTGTTGCAAGCTGTGCCTTTACTTTGTAACAAACAGCCTTTGAGACTGTAGGACTGCGCATTGTAGTATTTCTCTTTTTTTTTTTTTTTACTTTCTATCATACGTTATATTTGTTAACTGGGTATGTATACTGGTCCACGGACTCTTCTTCAGGCATGAACCAGACCTTTCAGACAAAGAAAAAAGAAGAAACAAACATATGTAATAGACAGCAAATTACAATAGGGAAATATGCCATTTGATATAAACAGTTAAAATGCCACATGAATAAATTTCATTGTGAATAAATAA